>NC_057800.1:269582295-269593594 GCF_018294505.1 Triticum aestivum | reverse complement strand
TACCTCATGGACTCCTTGAAGCTTCCCTTACGTGCACTTCAAGTCTCCTGGGCTTCTTTCCTTCCAAAAATGAGTTCCGTGAAGTTTCAGGTCAATTGGACTCCATTTGATTTTCCTTTTCTTCAAAACCCTAAAACAAGGTAAAACATAAACTGGCACCGGGCTCTGGGTCAATAGGTTAGTCCAAAAATGATATAAAAGTGTATAATAAAGCCCATAAACATCCAAAACAGTAGATAATATAGCATGGAGCAATCAAAAATTATAGATACGTTGGAGACGTATCAACATCCCCAAGCTTAATTCCTGCTCGTCCTCGAGCAGGTAAATGATAAAAACAGAATTTTTGATGCGGAGTGCTACTTGGCATAATTTTAGTTTAATTTTTCTTAATTGTGGCATGAATATTCAGATCCATAAGATTCAAGACAAAAGTTCATTTTGACATAAAAATAATAACACTTCAAGCATACTAACAAAGCAATCATGTCTTCTCAAAATAACATGGCCAAAGAAAGCTATCCCTACAAGATCATATAGTCTGGCTATGCTCCATCTTCACCACACAAAATATTTAAATCATGAACATCCCCGATGACAAGCCAAGCAATTGTTTCATACTTTTAATGTTCTCAAACTTTTTCAATCTTCACGCAATACATGAGCGTGAGCCATGGACATAGCACTATAGGTGGAATAGAATGGTGTTTGTGGAGAAGACAAAAAGGGAGAAGATAGTCTCACATCGACTAGGAATATCAACGGGCTATGGAGATGCCCATCAATAGATATCAATGTGAGTGAGTAGGGATTGCCATGCAACGGATGCACTAGAGCTATAAGTGTATGAAAGCTCAAAAAGAAACTAATTGAGTGTGCATCCAACTTGCTTGCTCACGAAGACCTAGGGCATTTTGAGGAAGCCCATCATTGGAATATACAAGCCAAGTTCTATAATGAAAGATTCCCACTAGTATATGAAAGTGACAACATAGGAGACTCTCTATCATGAAGATCACGGTGCTACTTTGAAGCACAAGTGTGGTAAACAGATAGTAGCATTGCCCCTTCTCTCTTTTTCTCTCATTTATTTATTTGGCCCTTCTCTTTTTCTTTTTATGGCCTCTTTTCTCTTTTTTGGGGCTTCTTTGGCCTCTTTTATTTATTTATTTTCGTCCGGAGTCTCATCCCGACTTATGGGGGAATCATAGTCTCCATCATCCTTTCCTCACTGGGACAATGCTCTAATAATGATGATCATCACACTTTTATTTTCTTACAACTCAAGAATTACAAATTGATACTTAGAACAAGATATGACTCTATATGAATGCTTCCGGCGGTGTACCGGGATGTGCAATGACTCAAGAGTGACATGTATGAAAGAATTATGAACGGTGGCTTTGCCACAAATACGATGTCAACTACATGATCATGCAAAGCAATATGACAATGATGGAGCGTGTCATAGTAAATGGAATGGTGGAAAGTTGCATGGCAATAAATCTCGGAATGACTATGGAAATGCCATGATATGTAGGTATGGTGGCTGTTTTGAGGAAGGTATATGGTGGGTTTATGGTACCGGCGAAAGTTGTGCGGTACTAGAGAGGCTAGCAATGGTGGAAGGGTGAGAGTGCGTATAATCCATGGACTCAACATTAGTCATAAAGAACTCACATACTTATTGCAAAAATCTATTAGTTATCGAAACAAAGTACTACGCGCATGCTCCTAGGGGGATAGATTGGTAGGAAAAGACCATCGCTCGTCCCCGACCGTCACTCATAAGGAAGGCAATCAATAAATAAATCATGCTCCGACTTCATCACATAACGGTTCACCATACGTGCATGCTACGGGAATCACAAACTTCAACACAAGTATTTCTCAAATTCACAACTACTCAACTAGCATGACTCTAATATTACCATGCTCATATCTCAAAACAACCATCAAGTATCAAGCTTCTCTTAGTATTCAACACACTCATAAGAGAATTTTATTATTCTTGAATACCTAGCATATTAGGATTTTAAGCAAATTACCATGCTATTTAAGACTCTCAAAATAATCTTAGTGAAGAATTAGAGTTCATCTATTTCTTCAAAATAAAACTACCACCATGCTCTAAAACATATAAGTGAAGCACTAGAGCAAATGACAAACTACTCCGAAAGATATAAGTGAAGATCAATGAGTAGTCGAATAATTATGCAACTATGTGAAGACTCTCTAACATTTAATAATTTCAGATCTTGTTACTTTATTCAAACAGCAAGAAAAACAAAATAAAATGACATCTAGTAATAGCAAACATCATGTGAAGAAGCAAAAACTTAGGATCAACCGATACTAACCGATAGTTGTTGAAGAAGAAAGGTGGGATGCCAACCGGGGCATCCCCAAGCTTAGATGCTTGAGACTTCTTGAAATATTATCTTGGGGTGCCTTGGGCATCCCCAAGCTTGAGTTTTTGTGTCTCCTTAATTCTTCTCATATCACGGTCTCCCTAAATCTCAAAAGCTTCATCCACACAAAACTCAACAAGGACTCGTGAGATAAGTTAGTATAAACCATTGCAAAAACCAAATCATACTCTACTGTAGCAAATCACTCAAATTATTATTCAACATTACATACTAAATGCCTCTGCATATTTAATATTCCTATCCTCAAATAGAATCATTAAATAAGCAAACATATGCAAACAATGCAAACATAACAGCAATCTTCCAAAACAGGATAGTCTGTAAAGAATGCAGCAACATCCATACTTCCCTAGCCCCAAAAATTATGAAAGAAAATTCCCAGTGTAGTAAATTTATCAGAGCTTAATATGCAAAATGTGTCAACATTTTATCACATTCTGACTTTTCTAGGTAATTATTACAACAGCGGTAAACTTTCTGTTTTCAAACAGCAACATGTGGACTTCTAAAATAGGCATAGTAAAGGCTATCAATGACACTTTTATTGAAATAAAAGATACAAAACATTGTTCTAAATAACAGCAAACAAATCCTAACAAAATAAATTGATGCTCCAAGCAAAACACATATCATGTGGTAAATAAAAATATAGCTCCAAGTAAAGTTACCGATGAACGAAGACGAAAGAGGGGATGCCTTCCGGGGCATACCCAAGCTTTGGCTTTTAAGTGTCCTTAGATTATATTGGGGGTGCCATGGGAATCCCCAAGATTAGCCTCTTGCCACTCCTTGTTCCATAATCCATCAAATATTTACCCAAAACTTGAAAACTTCATAACACAAAACTTAAAGTAGAAAATCTCGTGAGCTCCGTTAGTATAAAAAAGTAAATCACCATTTCAAGGTACTGTAATGAACTCATCCTTTATTTATATTGGTGTTAAACATACTGTATTCCAACTTCTCTATGGTTTATAAACTTTTTTACTAGTCATAGATTCATCAAAATAAGTAAACAACACATGAAAAACAGAATCTGTCAAAAACAGAACAGTCTGTAGTAATCTGAATCAAACGTATACTTATGGAACTCATAAAATTCTCAAATAAATTGAAGGAACTGAGAAATTTATCTGTTAATCATCTGCAAAAAGAATTAACTAAATATCACTATCCAATAAAAAATGGCAGCAATTCTCGTGAGCGCTAAAGTTTCTGTTTTTTACAGCATGATCAACAAGACTTTCCCCAAGTCTTCCCAACGGTTCTACTTGGCACAAACACTAAATAAAACATAAAAACTCAATCATAACAGAGGCTAGATAAATTATTTATTACTAAACAGGAGCAAAAAGCAAGGAACAAAAATAAAGTTGGGTTGCCTCCCAACAAGCGCTATCGTTTAACGCCCCTAGTTAGGCATGATGATTTCAATGATGCTCACATAAAGGATAAGAATTGTAACATAAAGAGAGCATCATGAAGAATATGACTAGCACATTTAAGTCTAACCCTCTTCCTATACATAGGGATTTTGTGAGCAAACAACTTGTGGGAACAATAATCAACTAGCATAGGAAGGTAAAACAAGCATAACTTCAAAAATTTAAGCACATAGAGAGGAAACTTGGTATTATTGCAATTCCTACAAGCATAAGTTCCTCCCTCATAATAATTTTCAGTAGCATTATGAATGAATTCAACAATATAACCAGCACTTAAAGCATTCTTTTCATGATCTACAAGCATATAATTTTTATTACTCTCCACATAAGCAAATTTCTTCTCATGAATAGTAGTGGGAGCAAACTAAACAAAATGACTATCATGTGATTGAAAATTAAGATCAAGAAGACAAGTTTTGTTGTTATCATTTTTCTTTAAAGCATATGTGTCATCACAATAATCATCATAGATAGGAGGCATGCTTTCATCATAATAAATTTGCTCATCAAAAGTTGGGGGACAAAAAATATCATCTTCATCAAACATAGCTTCCCCAAGCTTGTGGATTTGCATATCATTAGCATCATCGATATTCAAGGAATTCATACTAACAACATTGCAATCATGCTCATCATTCACATATTTAGTGCCAAACATTTTATAGATTTCTTCTTCTAGCACTTCAGCACAATTATCCTTTCCATCATACTCACGAAAGATATTAAAACGGTGAAGCGTATGAGACAAGCTCAATTCCATTTTTTTATAGTTTTCTTTTATAAACTAAACTAGTGATAAAAGACGAAACTAAAGGACTCGATTGCAAGATCTAAAGATATACCTTCAAGTGCTAACCTCCCTGGCAGCGGCGCCAGAAAAGAGCTTGATGTCTACTACACAACCTTCTTTTTGTAGACGTTGTTGGGCCTCCAAGTGCAGAGGTTTGTAGGACAGTAGCAAATTTCCCTCAAGTGGATGACCTAAGGTTTGTCAATCCGTAGGAGGCGTAGGATGAAGATGGTCTCTCTCAAGCAACCCTGCAACCAAATAACAAAGAGTCTCTTGTGTCCCCAACACACCCAATACAATGGTAAATTGTATAGGTGCACTAGTTCGGCGAAGAGATGGTGAAACAAGTGTTATATGGATAATAGATAAAGGTATTTGTAATTTGAAAATATAAAAACAGCAAGGTAACTAATGATAAAAGTGAGCGTAGACGGTATTGCAATGCGTGGAAATAAGGCCTAGGGTTCATACTTTCGCTGGTGCAAGTTCCCTCAACAATACTAACATAATTGGATCACATAACTATCCCTCAACATGCAACAAAGAGTCACTCCAAAGTCACTAATAGCGGAGAACGAACAAAGAGATTATGGTAGGGTACGAAACCACCTCAAAGTTATTCTTTCCAATCAATCCGTTGGGCTATTCCTATAAGTGTCACAAACAGCCCTAGAGTTCGTACTAGAATAACACCTTAAGACACAAATCAACCAAAACCCTAATGTCACCTAGATACTCCAATGTCACCTCAAGTATCCGTGGGTATGATTATACGATATGCGTCACACAATCTCAGATTCATCTACTCAACCAGCACAAAGGACCTCAAAGAGTGCCCCAAAGTTCTACCGGAGAATCACGACGAAAACGTGTGGCTCCTGTCGGTGTACTAGAATAGGGGTACCCTAGTACCCCGAACTTGTGCACGGGTAGTTGCAGCACCCCGCGGCAAGGCTTGCCGGGCGAACGCCAAGATCCTCCAAGGTTCCCTTGGAGCCATTCAAGAACAAAGTATTTAAGCTCAGGAGACAAGGCCCCGACAAGAGGAGCTTGCCGGGAAGGCCAACCGAGGCACTCCAAAGAACCTGCCGCGACGCGCCACGCGCTCCGACAAGGCAACAAGGCCCCGACAAGAGGAGCTTGCCGGGAAGACCAAACAAGGTACCTCGAGGCCCGGTAAGCGACAAGCCTCCGGACCCGACAAGATAACAGCAGTGGCAAGGCGCTTGCCGCGGCAGGCGGCCACTCTATGCCCACGCTCCAGCGCATCCACCAACGTGTCGCTCTGGGGGCCTCTCCAGGCGCGCGTGGCGGGAGGCTGTGCAGCCAGCGGTGCGCAGTGGCATGCGAAGCTGACAAGATCGCCGTCGTGGCGAACGGTGGCACCCCTAACGGTCCTTTTCTGCACTGTTTGGGCGACTCAGACAGGCCTTTAATGCCCTTGTCCCCTGCCGTCAGGGTTAGGTAGGGTGCACTGTACAAGTAGCTGTACCAACCACCCTACTTTTTACATTTGTACCCTTCTCTGCGTTGCCACCTGTCGGTGACCCCTTTAGCATATAAAAGGAGGCCCATGCGCAACGTAGAGGGGGTTCGCTTTTAGGTTCGGTTCGGGTCGATTCATTCGTGAGCCGGAAAACACCTAGCTCTCTCTCTCTAGAGCAAGAAGATAATAGAATCAGACAAGCAGCAGTAGGAGTGTTATCTCTCCGGAGAGCTCCGAAGCTGGGTAAACTGCTCGTGTGCTTCGCCTCGATCTGCTCTTCGTGCGATCTCCGCCCCCCGCCGAACCGAAAGGGGCCCGGTCCGCCGGCCCCATAGGTGTTTGAGGATCAGTTTCCCCGACACCAACCCCTATGCATAGGTTCATGGACGGAACCCGCAAGTTGATCACCAAAACATATATCCAGTGAATCACGTGATATCCCATTGTCACCACAGATATCCACGGCAAGACATACATCAAGTGTTCTCTTTGAAGACTCAATCCGATAAGATTACTTCAAAGGGGAAACTCAATTCATTACAAGAGAGTAGAGGGGGGGGGGGGAGAAACATCATAGGATCTAACTATAATAGCAAAGCTCGCAATACATCAAGATCGTATCATTTCAAGAACACGAGAGAGAGAGATCAAACACATAGCTACTGGCACATACCCTCAGCCGCGATGGAGAACTACTCCGTCCTCGTCATGGAGAGCACCGGGATGATGAAGATGGCCACCGGAGAAGGATTGCCCCCTCCGGCAGGGTGTCAGAATGGGTCTAGATTGGCTTTCGGTGGCTACGGAGGCTTCTGGCAGTGGAACTCCCGATCTATTATGCTCTCTGATGTTTTTAGTGTATATGGAGATATATAGGCCAAAGAAGTATGTTAGGGGGGCCACGAGGGGCCCACGAGGGTGGAGGGCGCGCCCAGGGGGTGGGCGCCCCTTACCTCATGGCCTCCTTGAAGCTTCCCTTACGTGCACTTCAAGTCTTCTGGGCTTCTTTCCTTCCAAAAATGAGTTCCGTGAAGTTTCAGGTCAATTGGACTCCGTTTGATTTTCCTTTTCTTCGAAACCCTAAAATAGGCAAAAAAAGAGAAACTGGCACTTGGCTCTGAGTTAATAGGTTAGTCCCAAAAATGATATAAAAGTGTATACTAAAGCCCATAAACATCCAAAACAGTAGATAATATAGCATGGAGCAATCAAAAATTATAGATACGTTGGAGACGTATCAACATTCACCATGAGGGACTCTCGATTGGAAATCTTGGTAATGTCCATGTACCATTGATGCAATTCATACATTCTCGTTGGGAGCTTCTTGACCTCGTCTGGCTCGACCAAAGGTTGGCCCCAGACATATTTCCGTTTTATTTCCTCCTCTCTAAGCTGAGACATGGGCTCGATGTCGAGGAGTTGTCCAAAAATGATCATGAGCCTTTCAGCCTGCTCAATATGCTCCTCGGTTATTACGACATCACCCATCCCGGGAATGTTAACGGTTTGCCCACAATAATATTGGGCGCGCGTACTCTCATGTGTTGTTGGAACAACAAGCGGGGGGATTGATTGCACCGCCTGTTCTCCCAGCTAGGGAACGGTTTTACCGCTCCTTTTGCCAGCTGATTTGCTCGAGCTCGAGCTCGCCTCTTTCTGTAGACGTGCTCGATTTAACTTACTGAGGTGGCACTCATGGTCTGTGTCAACAGGCTTGGGAGCTGGTGCTCTAGCCATACGAATGAAGTGGTCAATCTTTTCCTCAAGCACTTTCTCCCTTGGCGGCGGTGGCGGTTTCGGCGCAAAATGGGCTTCCACCTCGGAATTCGATATGGCTGCATTTTCCTCCTCGTACTTGTCGTAAGGCCTCTGGGGAAGAGGCGTGAGGCTGCTTGGACCATATTGAAATCACTTGCCTCCACCTGTACCACCAGTACTACCTGGACTTGTACCGCTACGCACCATAGCTGAGGCGGCTCTCTTCCGTGATTGCTGAAGCGGCGGAGACGGCTCACGAGGCTGAGTTGGAGGAGGAGGAGTGGCCTGAAGCTGTGCCGGACTTGGAGGAGGAGTGGCCTGACGCTTTGCCGGACTTGGAGGAGGAGGAGTGGCCTGACGCGTTGGTGGACTTGGAGGAGTGGGAGTCCGCTGACTCGGTGGCGGACTTCGACGAGGAGTCGGCTGACGCGGTGTCGGTGGCCTTCGAAAGATGGTGCAATCCTTTCTCCATAGGATGATACGATGGTTGGCCTTTCCAGTGTGTGCCCCTCGTCACCTCCAGGAATGTCAAGCTGTAGCCCCGAATATTGGTCCACCACCTCATCAACCAAGACACGAGCATAGCCCGCTGGAATCGGGTTGCAATGGAAGGTTGCCTCGGGGGGATTTGTAAAAACAACGGCGTCCGCCACCTTAATGGATATGTTCTTCATTTTGAAGTGTAGCTTGCAGTTAGTGTTCTTCAAGATGTCATCCACTGGGTAGCTATCCAGCAATGCGTCGCCCGGGGTGGAACCCATGGTGCTTCTCGACATGGATGGGACGGTGCTATCCAATGATGGATCATCCGCTAGGTGCTGCAGCTGCTGAGACCCCCTTTGCTGGCTAAGTGAGTTGATCTGCTCCTGCTGCCACTGGAATTTGACTACCAAGTCCGCGTGCGCTGATTCTAGGCCTTGAAGGCATTCATAGTCCAGCTTCCTCTGCTCCTCCTCCAGCTTCCTCTTCTCCTCCTCCGCAATCTTCTTTCTCGCACGGGTTCTGTAGTCGGTGTTCCAGTCCAAAAACCCCTCATACCACGGAATAGCGCCCTTGCCTCGTGTTCTTCCCGGGTGTTAAGGATTTCTCAGGGCACGCGTAAGCTCGTCATTCTCTCTGTTGGGCTCGAACACCCCCGATCGAGCCTCTTCTATTGCAACAAGTAGCTTATCTTTGGCTCCGTCCAGACATGCCTTCTTCGAAACTTTGCCTGTCTTCGGGTCCAACTCCCCCCATGCGCATAGAACCAAGTCCTGCACCTGGGGGGCCAGCTCAATGTTTCTGGAGTGACACCTGCATCCTCCATCTCTTTCTCAGACTTATCCCACTTAGGCATTCCCACCGCGTAGCCACCTGGCCCCACCTTATGGAACTTATCCTTTTTTGCGGCATTGGCCTTGTTTATTCTCGACCATTCCTTAGATAATTCCGATTCCTTGAATTTCACGAAATCGTCCCAATGAGCATTTGCTTCTCTAGTGTTCCCCTGAATACTGGAGTCTTCTTTCCTCCGTTGACGTACTGGTCCCATACACGATTCTTGTGGTTGTTGAATGCAACCGCCATCTTCCTAAGAGCAGCGACCTTGACTTTCTCCACATCTGCATCTGTGAAATGATCTGGTAGGGTGAAATGTTCCATGAGCGTTTCCCAAAGCAGAAGTTTTTGTCTGTGGTCGACAAAAGTAAGATCTGGACGTGGCTTTGCTGGCTGTCTCCATTCTTTAAGGGAGATCGGGAGTTGGTCCTTCACAAGAACTCCGCACTGACGAATGAACTTGTCCGCAATCTTCTTAGGCGCTAATGGTTCGCCATTAGGTTTGATGGCCTCGATATTGTACTTTACGCCCTCCTTCAACTTTTTGTTCGGGCCTCGTACTGTCCTGATGCCTGAAGATTTGCTCGATCAGGATGGCTGAAAGAAGAAAGATCAATTCGTTAATATATATCTTCAAGTCATTTAAAACATTGTGATGATTACCAGATGCCTGCTTATATAAATATACCTTGCCGGTCTTTGTTGTTTCAAGATCAACATTTTCTTCGTCATGTTCATATTTCATGACTTCATCAATTCGGTCGTCGCGATCGAATATCATATCACCCTCCCCGGTGTTGTTTAGATATTCGGAGCCGTCAAAATCTTCTTCATTCTGATCATCATCTGGCCCGCGAGGATTGCGTATGATATTGAACAGGGCCTCTTCTCCCTCTCTACTGGTATTGTCCGCCATAGGTTTTATTTAACTAATCAAAAGAAATATATTCAAATTACAATGCATGGATGCAATCAATTAATAAGGAAAAACTGAATCAATCATAGTACATAATAAGCATCATCGAATATAATCTCGAATACGTCATCTCGAATAATAGATATAATCTCGAATACATCGTCTCAAATTATATATATAATCTTGAATATTATATATCGAATACATCACTAGCTAGCTAGCTAGCTAATAAAGATCGAATACTAGAGAGTAATCTAGGCCAGTCGCGGTTCCTGAGGCGCGGGCGGTGGACAGCAAAGTGAAGGAACCATCACTGGATCATAGCTCGGGTGATCTCCCAAAAGAACCTGCCAGGTATTGGAGAACCTGACGTCCATATCATCCATGTAGCGATGGACGTGCTCGTCCTTCCCTGACACGGCGACGTACGAACTCCGGTGGGGCCGGCTCCCTTCGCACCGAAAGTGGCCCATGCGAACGCCACCAAAGGAGATCAGGGTCGACGACGGGACCCAGGGCCAGGTTCCTCACCAAGTGTCGCGCCCCTGAAGGTAGCACCTCCCAGTGCTACCCCGGCGGAGCCCAGTCCCGGACATGGGTCCTCTGAAGCAGGACGTCGTCGCGAACTGGTCGACGGCGAGGATGCGGGCCAGGCATCGTCGACAACAAATACTATATGCCGCAAAAGTAAAGTAACATTTTTTAAATGATGGATTGTGATTTCATATATGCAAATTCTAAATTTTATAACTAAAACTAACATTTCTAATGTTTCTATAACTAAAACTAACATTTCTAATATTTCTATAACTAAAAAACATTTCTATATAACTAACATTTCTTTATAACTAACATTTCTAATATAACTAACATTTCTATATAACTAACATTTCTAATATTTCTATATAACTAACATTTCTATATAACTAACATTTCTAATATTTCTATAACTAAAAAACATTTCTATATAACTAACATTTCTAATATTTCTATAACTAAAAAACAGAAAAATTGCTAACATTTCTATAACAATGTGTGTGTGTGTGGTACATGGCGGCCGGGGCAGGAGCTCATCGGCGAGGCGCGATGACGGGGGGCGGCGACGGGGACGGAGACGGGCGGTGACGACGGGGATGGGGACGGGGCGGCGCC
>NC_057800.1:269517141-269581908 GCF_018294505.1 Triticum aestivum | reverse complement strand
GGCGGGGCACGGCGACGGGGCGCAGCACGGCGACGGGGACGACAGGGACGGGGACGGGGACGGTGACGGGGATGGCGATGGACGGCGACGGGGGCGGCGACGAGGGGCGGCGGCGAGGGGCGGCGTTGACGGGGCAGAGGAGAAAGAAGCAGAGGGAGAGATGAGAAACTGACAAATTTTTTGGTGTTTTCTTATATAGAACAACCTTTAGTACCGGTTGGAGCCACCAACCGGTACTAAAGGTCTGTTTTGGCCAGGCCAAGCGGCGGGAACGGCACCCCTTTAGTACCGGGTGGTTGCTCCAACCGGTACTAAAGACCCCCCCTTTAGTACCGGTTTGAGCCACCACCCGGTACTAAAGGGGGTGCGCTGGCGCAGGTGCGGTGCATCATGTTTAGTCCCACCTCGCTAGCCGAGGGGCGTCCGCACTGGTTTATAAGCCCCAGTTCGGTAGCTCTCTCGAGCTCCTCTCCAAAGCAGGCCTACTAGGCCTAAATGTTCTGTGCTGCCCTGTGGGCCTACTGGGCCTTTGCGGGCCTACATCCTGGCCCAACAACAGGTAGGGTTTCTAGTCATATGCAGGCCGCTGTGGCGCAGTAGGCGGGCTTTTTTATTTTCTTATTTTTTGCTTTATTTATTCTTGCTTTATTTATTTTTGAGTTGTGTTTTGCTGTATTTAGAGTTTCTTTGTTTATATTTTTGCTTTAGGTACAAAAAATTACAAACTTTCTATTAGTGCCGGTAGTTTACAAATTTGAATAGTTTAAATTTTGAATTATTGGAAATTTTTGTGAATCACTAGTTTGTGAATAACTTAACTTTGAAAATAGATTTTTCAGTGATTCTTTTTTCTTTTGTTTAATATTAGTGTTTTATCATTATATTCAATTTGGTAATGCTTAGGTTATTTAAAAAATGAAATGCCTTTGTAACGGATGAGTTTTCGTCCAAAACCCTGATACTTCGAAAGAGATTGTCCATTTTGTACACGAAGTGCATCCAGTTTTTGCGGTAACCCTCTCTACTTTTTTGCACATGCTATGTGGGTGAAATTATGATACCATGCCAACTTTCAACCTTTTCTGAGTTCATTTGAAATGCTTTTCAATTTCAGGGTCATTTAGCTAAAAAATCAGTAAATGCATGAAAGAATTTGTTTGCACATAAAATTTCTTCGCGTTTCAAATGCCAAAACACATAACTACCCTAACTATTACAGAGATTCCCTCCTGGTGTGAAACACAGAAGAAAGTGATGATAGTGAAGCCGATCACATCCTAGATCTTTGGGTGTGAAACTTTTTTTTCGCGTGTGTCCCTTTGCGCCGTAGCCATGGAAAATCTTCATCATTTAACTGGATGCTCGGGTCAATATTCACTGTGAATGGAGCAATTTCATCAAACTTTTCATAATCTTCTGACATGTATGTCTTATCATCCACTCCCACGATGTTTCTCTTCCCAGAAAGAACTATGTGGCGCTTTGGCTCATCGTATGATGCATTCGCTTCCTTATCTTTTCTTTTTCTCGGCTTCGTAGACATATCCTTCACATAGAAAACCTATGCCACATCATTAGATAGGACGAATGGTTCGTCTGCATACGCAAGATTGTTGAGATCCACTATTGTCATTCCATACTGCGGGTCTTCCGTTACCCCGTCTAGTGTCATATTGACCCATTTGCACCAAAACAAAGGGACCTTCAAACCACGTCCATAGTCAAGTTCCCATATCTCCTCTATGTAACCATAATATGTTTCCTTTCCCGTCTTGGTTTCTGCATCAAAGCGGACACCACTGTTTTGGTTGGTGCTCTTCTTATCTTGGGTGATCGTGTAAAATGTATTACCATTTATCTTGTACCCTTTGAAAGTCATTATATTCGAAGATGGTAACTGTGACAGTGAGTACAGGTCATCTTCAATAGAGGCGTCATGCATGGTACGTGTGTGCAACCAGCCGGCGAAACTCCTGGTTTGTTCACATGTAATCCAGTCATCAGACCGCTCTGGGTGTTTGGAGCGTAGAAAATTCTTGTGTTCGTCCATATACGGAGCCACCAAGGTGGAATTCTGTATAACTGTGTAGTGTGCTTTAGTTAGAGAATGTCCGTCCATACATATTATTCGATCCCCTCGTAGCGTGCCTTTTCCATCCAGTCTGCCCTTATGCTGCGATTCAGGAACACCAATCGGCTTAAGGTTAGGAATAAAGTCAACACAAAACTCAATGACCTCCTCATTTTCATGGCCCTTGGAGATGCTTCCTTCTAGCCTAGCACGGTTATGAACATATTTCTTTAAGACTCCCATGAACCTCTCAAAGGGGAACATATTGTGTAGAAATACAGGACCCAAAATGTTAATCTCTTCGCATAGGTGAACTAGGACGTGCGCCATGATGTTGAAGAAGGATGGTGGGAACACCAACTCGAAACTGACAAGACATTGCACCAAATCATTCTCTAACCTTGGTATGATTTCTGGATCGATTACCTTCTGAGAGATTGCATTGAGGAATGCACATAGCTTCACAATGGCTAATCTAACATTTTCCGGTAGAAGCCCCCTCAATGCAACCGGAAGCAGAAGCGTCATAATCACGTGGCAGTCATGAGACTTTAGGTTCTGGAACTTTTTATCTGCCATGTTTATTATTCCCTTTATATTCGAGAGAAACCAGATGGTACCTTAATACTGAGTAGGCATTCAAAAAATATTTCCTTCTCTTCTTTGGTAAGAGCGTAGCTGGCATGACCCTGATGTATGCCGTCTTTTCCGTGCATACGTTGCTGGTCCTCCCGTGCCTCAGGTGTATCTTTTGTCTTCCCATACACGCCCAAGAAGCCAAGCAGGGTCACGCAAAGATTCTTCATCACGTGCATCATGTCGATTGCGGAGCGGACCTCTAGGTCTTTCCAATAGGGCAGGTCCCAAAATATAGATTTCTTCTTCCACATGGGTGTGCGTTCATCAGCGTTGTCGGTGTCAAAACCGGTGGATCTCGGGTAGGGGGTCCCGAACTGTGCGCCTAAGGCGGATGGTAACAGGAGGCAGGCAACACGATGTTTTACCCAGGTTCGGGCCCTCTTGATGGAGGTAAAACCGTACATCCTGCATGATTTATTCTTGATGATATGACTATTACAAGAGTTGTTCTACCACGAGAACGGAGAGGCTAAACCCTAGAAGCTAGCCTATGGTATGATTGTATGTTGTCCTACGGACTAAAACCCTTTGGTTTATATAGACACCGGAGGGGGCTAGGGTTACACAAGGTCAGTTACAAGGAGGAGATATACATATCCGTATTGCCTAGCTTGCCTTCCACGCCAAGTAGAGTCCCATCCAGACATGAGACGAAGTCTTCAATCTTGTATCTTCATAGTCCGACAGTCCGGCCAAAGGATATAATCTGGCTGTCCGGATACCCCCTAATCCAGGACTCCCTCGGTAGCCCCCGAACCAGGCTTCAATGATGATGAGTCCGGCGCGCAGTGTTGTCTTCAGCATTGCAAGGCGGGTTCTTCTCCATCTTCCGAACGTTTGTAAAGCAGTGTCCGTTCCCATAAATGTTTGGACCTCTTGGCTTCTGTGCCTAATAAGGGCTATCTCCCACGCGTCGAATGAATATGAGGTGCCAGGGCATTTTTACATTCGCCCCCCTAGCCAGATAAATAAATTGTCTATTAAAGGGATGGGGATCCTTAGATCCAACCCATACCATCCTCCCCCAGCGAGAATCCATCAGAGTGCATTTCGGAAAGATCCATTCCAGCATGGCCGACCTCCGCAGCTCCTCCTCCCGCCCCCGTAGCCCTAAGCCCGGTGATTGGGTGAGGTTTTCAGTCCCGCACAGTCAATTAGTCGAACTACAGACTAAGGGATTTCTCCCTCTGGCGTATATGGTGCCCGTTCGAGCCGGGCTCGCCACCTACAATGGCGGGGAGCAAGCGGAGAGCTTTCCCTCTCCCTCTATGGGGGAAAAGGTCTGCCTTTTTCCCTATTTATTAAGGGGACTTGGATTTCCAATTCATCCGTTCCTCTACGGGCTCTTGGAGTTCTACGACCTCCAATTACACAATTTCACCCCTGCCTCCATCCTACATATCGCTAGCTATGTTTCTCTCTGCGAGTTGTTCCTGGGCTGAGAGGCTCACTTCGAGCTATGGAAAAGGCTATTTTGCCTCGTCCCTCGCACACAGAGGGGGTCACTTTATCAAGTGGGCGGAGCCGAACTATGGCGCATCGCCGGTACTGGATACCTGTCCGGGACCCCGAAGAAGTCGTCCGAAGACTGGCCTTCAAAATGGTTTTATATGGAGGACGTTCCCCTTCCGGACCCTGTTCGGCGGGGTCTTCCTGAGTTCAGCAATGCTCCTGTGAAGAAACGCCGAAGTTGGCGCCCACGGAGCCCCCAGGTGGAAGACAATGGAGAAGTCCTCTATCTGATGAACCGTATTAAAGCACTGGCTCAATCAGGATTGACAGTAATCGAAGTAATGTCGATTTGCATAATGCGGGGAGTGCAACCACTTCAATATCGTGGGCACCCCTTGTGGTGTTTTAACGGGGAGGATGATGCCACCCACTGCGGGCGTAAGGGTCCGGACAATGCTGCCGCTCTAGCGAAAATTCTGTCCGAATTGTTCAAGGGAGAGGAAGAGGAGTTCACCCGCATCAAGCCATGGGATGGATTCTCCATGTACAATCCTACAAGCTGGGTAAGTTATATCTCCTTCTCATATTTTCCTGCATTCTTTGTCGTAAGTATTCACCTTGCCACTTTGCGGCAGGAACTGCGAAAAGCCATAAAGGAGGTCAGCAGCCCTTCTCCAGAATCAGAGGACCCTGACCGGGCCCTCAACTCCGGACTTGAAGAAGATCGGGTTATATTTGTGGAGCTGATAGACCAACAGTTCTATTAGTTAAGCTGCAATGATGCCATGGTGTCCATTATGGCCGACTATCCCGGACTGCTCCTTGCATCGCACATAAGAAAAACCAAAAATCCCAACTCCAAAAACTAGGATCCCCTTTTAGACACTTCACCCACCATATACACATGGCATTTTTACAGGGAAGCATTCGGGACGCCCTGCCGAACCCGCAGCAACTCGCCAACAAGATGCAGCGAGGCCGGGTAGGCCAAAAAGGAAGGCGGTTAGGACGGAGACACCGACGCAAAGGTATGAAAAAAACCCCGCTATGTGGTTCTCGTATTTCTCAAAATGTAATGACACCCGTGTTTCTTTAACAGAAAAAACACTCGCCGGAATATGTCCGGCGATGTTACTAATCATGCTTCCACCAGTCGGGCGCCAGGACCGGACATAGAGGCAGAAGCCGATATGGGGCGGGCGTCGGATAATCCCCCTACCAAGGATGTGGATAGATTATCCACGACAAAATCAGAAGTGGAAAGCGCCATGAATCATAGGCGCCGCCGGGCCGTAGTCCGTGACGCTTATTTCTCACCAGAGGCATTTGATGCCTTCAATTCTGGAGAGGCGTACCTCCGAGCTGCTCAAGATAGTCTAGCCAGAGCCACAGATCAGTATGTAAAGGATGTATGGGTAAGTAAATCTGATGATTTATATGTATCATTAGCCCCTGAGACATGAAACAGTTAGCAGAACTGATTTAAGGATCATCTTTATTGTGCAGGTTCTTATAGAGAAGAATACTAGGCTGTCACAGGAGCTAGAGGAATGCAAGACCCAACTGCGGGCCACTGTTGCTGCATTGCAGGAACCGAAAAAGTCATCCGCTGGTAACATTTACTTTAAAGAATGATGGTTACCATATAGAGTGCGGCATGGCTGCAGATCTAACAATAGATGTTGCAGATGAATCTAGAGAAAATCTGGAGGACCAACATGTCATGCGACAGCTAGAGGCTGGCAAACGCGTGCTGACTGAGGTTAGGCGGGAGAAAAACAATCTCCAAGACGCCAATATCAAGCTGAGCGTGGAACTAAAAGACGTTCGAGCCCAGCTTGCAGACTTCGAGAAGGAGAATAAGCGGCTTCGGCGCGGCATTTTTAGTAAGTGCTTGAACGAATCCTTTTAAAGGAGTTCGGCAAAGAAGCCGATTAATAGTGTTATGTCTGTAGGTATGCTGACGGGTCGTACCGTGGAGGAAATGCCCGGGTTTGCGGGTGATCTTCTATCCGAGCTCTCACATCTGCACGAACAAGTTCGGCAGGTGATGCAAGGTGTTGCCCAGGCCTTGTGGCCATCCGTCTCCCTGCCAGAGGGCGTTGCAGAGCTTACGGAAAAGCTCAAGGGAGCACGGCGGCGCTTCCGATTATGGAATATATCGGCCTGCCGACAGGGTGCCAGAGAAGCCTGGGCAATGCTGAAGACGCGGTATACCAAGGCAGACCCAAATCACATGGCCGAGGTCGGACCTGTGGGGCCCAACGGAAAAGAGACCCCCGTTAGCTTAGTTTATGGGCAAGTAGAATTAGCCGCAAAGTATTCCCAACAGGATTGTAGGCTAGACCGCCTGTTGGATGGTATAGAAGAGGAATTTAGTCAGTCTGCATGACTATGTAATTAAAGTGACATGTATAATGCCTTCTAGCCAGATTGTAGATCATTTGTCTTGGCGGACCTTTTCGCTTCAACCTTGGGGCCCGATAGTCCGGAGTGTATCTGAATACCCACTCAGTTATATAAGAACCGGGGTATGCGTGGAGACCAGGCGTAGGGGTCATTAGTGCTTGAACAGACAAGTGCCCAACTAGTTATGTTATATTACATGGGTAGTAAGAAACATCTTCCAGGGAGAATAGTTCCGTTAAGGGTTCCTTTCCCTGGGTAAGCATGCCCTAAAGTGCATGTCCGGACTGCGATAGGAAACGCAGGAAAAACATCTAGGGGCAGATATGGACAATAAATAAAAATCATCTTTTGTTCACCGACCGAATATTCCCTTAAGAACGCTAGCTTTCGGCTTCACCCAGTCTGAGGTACACATCCGGCTGACCCGGCAGTAACAATCGCAGAGGTGCTCCCCTTATGCCCTAGCCGAATTAACGGGAACGTAGGGCATAAATACAAGAGCCAGGCAACCCAGCTTGGCCAAAACTTAAGTCATATCGATGCATATAATGGCGAAAAAAGGTACATGCGGAAGCATGACACATGTGCGGGGCCTGAGGCCCAGATAAATAATTAAGCTTCTGTGAAAGAAGCCCCCAGGTATGATGAGCGCGGCTAGCGCATCTATAATGTGCAAGCGAGGCACAAGTTGGCCCTTGAAGGCCTAGAGAAAGAATAAAAGAAAGGAAGAAAGAAAAACAAGACAGATAATGTATATGCAAAAAATGGACAGAGGGAGGGAACGAACATAGAGTCCGGCGCTAGGAGTAGAATCTTCGGAGCCTGGCCACGTTCCATGGGTTCGGCTCGAGTCGACTAGTCGATGCATCCCGCAGTCTGTACGCTCCACCGGTCAGAACTTGGCCAATAATGAAGGGACCTTCCCATTTGGGCTCAAGCTTGTTCTTTTTCTTATCCGGCAGGCGTAGAACTAGTTTGCCAACGTTATAAGTTTTGGCCCGTACTTCTCTGCTTTGGTATCTGCGAGCCTTTTGCTGATAAAATGCGGAACGGGCTTTGGCTATGTCGTGCTCCTCCTCCAGGGTGTCCAGACTGTCCTACCGATCGAGCTTGGCTTCTCTTTCTTCATACATGTGCACTCGAGGTGAGTCATGAATTATGTCACAGGGCAAGACTGCCTCTGCGCCGTACACCATAAAGAAGGGTGTCTATACGGTACTACGATTCAGCGTGGTCCGCAGCCCCCAAAGTACGGAGTCGAGCTCCTCTACCCAGTGCGTGTTAGACTCCATTAAGTAACGCACTAATCTGGGTTTAATGGCGCTCATTATAAGACCGTTTTCTCGCTCAACTTGGCCATTGGTTTGTGGGTGATAGACTGAAGCATAATCGAGCTTGATGCCCATTTTGCTGCACCAGAGTTTTACCTCATCGGCTGTGAAGTTTGTGACATTGTTAGTGATGATGTTGTGGGGGACGCCATAATGGTGTACGACCCCAGATATGAAGTCTATCACTGGTCCGGATTCGGCTGTTTTAACAGGTTTGGCCTCTATCCATTTGGTGAATTTATCCACCATGACCAGTAAGTATTTTTTTTCTTGTGGGTTCCCCCTTTAAGGGGTCCAACCATGTCAAGCCCCCAGACCACGAAGGGCCACATAATGGGGATTGTTTGGAGGGCGGTGTGTGGCATGTGGCTTTGATTTGCAAAGAGCTGACAACAGTCGCAATGTTGGACCAAGTCATGTGCATCTGCCCGGGCCGTTGGCCAATAGAATCATGTATGGAAGGCCTTGCTTACAAGAGCCCAGGCTGCGGCGTGATGACTGCCAAGTCCGGTGTGGATTTCTGCCAAAAGGTTCCACCCTTCCTCTTCGGAGATGCACCTATGAAGGACTCTGATAGTGCTTTTTTATACAATTCTCCCTCATGGACCCTGTAGGCCTTAGATCGCCGCACTATGCAGCGTGCCTCATTTTGGTCCTCCAGAAGTTCCTTCCTAGTTAGGTAGGCCAGGAATGGTTTTGTCCACGGGGCTATGATGGTCATTATTACATGGGCTGAAGGTGTTATTTCGGTGGCGGAGCCTCCGATTGTGTCAGAGTGTTCGGTATCGGGCATTTTGGCTGGGTCCGGACTATTGTTACCGGTGTTCCCTTCCCATACTACGGATGGCTTGAACAGCCTTTCCAGAAATATGTTGGGGGGACCGCATCGCGTTTTGCGCTGATGCGGGGGAGGATATCCGGCGCCTGATTGTTTTCCCGAGCCACATGGTGAAATTCGAGCCCCTCGAACCGAGCTGACATTTTTAGGATGGCGTTTCGGTAGGCCGCCATTTTCGGATCCTTGGCGTCAAAGTCTCCATTTATTTGGGATATTGAAAGGTTTGAATCCCCACGCACCTCCAGGCGTTGAATGCCCATGGAGACTGCCATCCGAAGACATGCAACAGAGCTTCGTATTTGGCTACGTTGTTGGAGTCTGTATACAATATTTGTAGTACATACTGAATGGTATCTCCGGTTGGGGATGTCAGGACGACGCCAACCCCTAGACCAGCCAACATTTTAGAACCGTCGAAGTGCATGATCCAATTGGAGTATGCGCCGTACTCTTTAGAGAGTTCGGCCTCCATCCATTCGGGGACAAAGTCGGTCAATACTTGCGACTTAATGGCTCATCGAGGTTTGTATGTTATGTCGAATGGGAGGAGCTCAATGGCCCATTTAGCAATCTGACCCGTAGCATCACGGTTGTTTATAATATCATTAAGTGGCACTTCCTAGGCTACTGTGATCGAACACTCTTGAAAGTAGTGTCGCAGCTTCCGGGATGCCATGAATACCGCATAGGCTATCTTTTGATAATGTGGGTACCGTGATTTGCATGGAGTGAGGACAGTGGATACATAGTATATCGACTTTTGAAGAGGGAATTTATGTCCATCAACTTCTCGTTCGACAACGAGCACTACACTTACGACTTGATGAGTTGCCGCAATGTACAATATCATTGGTTCGCCGATGTTTGGCGCGGCCAGGATTGGGTTGGTTGCCAAAATGGCCTTTATTTCTTCCAATCCGGCCGTGGCAGCGTTCGTCCACTCAAAGTGTTCGGTGCGCCAAAGGAGGCGATAAAGGGGTAAAGCCTTTTCTCCTAAGTGGGAGATAAAGTGGCTTAGAGCCGCCATGCATCCAGTTAACTTCTGGATTTGTTTGAGGTCTATTGGGGTAGCCAACTGTGACAAAGCTCGGATTTTGGCTGGATTAGCTTCAATGCCTCTACTGGAGACAATGAAACCCAGGAGCTTTCCGGCTGGTACGCCGAAAACGCATTTTTCCGGATTGAGCTTGATGTCGTATGTTCGGAGGTTGTCGAATGTGAGCCTCAAGTCGTCTATCAAAGAGTCGACGTGTTTGGTTTTGACAACCACATCGTCTATGTATGCCTCTACTGTTTTGCCGATTTGTTTCTCCAGACATGTCTGAATCATGCGCTGATATGTTGCGCCGGCGTTTTTGAGCCCAAAAGGCATTGTGTTGAAACAGAAGGGACCATATGGTGTGATGAATGCCGTTGCGGCTTGGTCGGACTCCGCCATCTTGATTTGGTGGTAACCGGAGTATGCGTCGAGGAAACACAATGACTCGTGTCCTGCGGTAGCATCGATAATTTGATCGATGCGGGGGAGGGGGAAGGGATCCTTTGGGTAAGCTTTATTGAGGTCCTTGAAATCGATACAAAGGCGCCAGGATTTATCCTTCTTTGGTACCATCACCAGGTTTGCTAGCCAGTCCGGGTGTTTTATTTCTCTGATGAATCCGGCCTCCAATAACTTGGCTAGTTCCTCTCCCATGGCCTGTCTCTTAGGTTCGGAGAAACGCCGAAGAGCTTGCTTGACCGGCTTGAATCCCTTTAGGATATTGAGGCTATGCTCGGCCAGCCTGCGTGGGATTCCTGGCATGTCTGAGGGGTGCCAGGCGAATATGTCCCAATTCTCGCGCAGGAACTCTCGTAGTGCGGCGTCCACGGCGGGGTTTAACTGTGCCCCGATGGAGGCTGTTTTTGTAGGGTCCGTTGGGTGGACTTGGAATTTGACTATTTCATCCGCTGGTTTAAAAGAGGTGGACTTGGATCTCTTATCGAGTATCACGTCGTCCCTGTCCACTGTGGAGCGTAGCGTGGTTAATTCCTCGGCCGAGAGGGCTTCGGATAATGCCTCGAGGGCCAGTGCGGCTGTTTTGTTTTCGGCGCGGAGTGCTGTGTCCGGATCACTGGCGAGGGTGATGATTCCGTTGGGCCCGGGCATTTTGAGCTTCATGTACCCATAATGGGGTACGGCTTGGAAGATCGTGAACGCCTCACGTCCTAAAAGGGCGTGGTATCCACTGCTGAACGGGGCCACTTGAAATGTAATTTCTTCGGACCTATAATTCTCTGGCGTACCGAATACCACATCTAGTGTGATTTTCCCAGCGCATCGTGCCTCCCGACTGGGTATGATTCCCCTGAAGGTTGTGCTACTTTGCTCAATGCGGTTCCAGTCTATTTCCATTTTTTGAAGAGTTTCCTCATATATGAGATTTAATCCGCTGTCGCCGTCCATGAGTACTTTGGTGAGTCGAAAGCCGTCCACAATTGGACTGAGGACCAGTGCGGCTGGTGCTCGGGCTGTTCGAAATTTAGGTTCGTCACTGGCATTGAAGGTAATAGCCGTGTCACTCCATGGATTTATTGCTGCTATGTGGCAGATTTCGGCCATGCTGCAGAGTGTTCGCTTGCGCCTATTATTTGACGCAAAGGTCTCAAAGACTGTTAACACCGTATTGTTATCCCCGGGATGGTGCTCTGTGGCATTTGGGATAAGAAGATTCTCACCACTTTTGGCCACCTGCCGGAGTATCCAACATGCTCTAAGGCTGTGCGTTGGTATTGTATCCGCTGTACTATGAATTTTGCAGGGTCCGTTAAGCCATCCCTCCAATACGGTTCCATGCCCTATAGAGGGTTTTTGTTTCTTTGCAACTAGCTCGGGTGTCTTATGATAGTGCACCCTTTTACTTCGGACTGGGTGTATATTCGGAGCCGGATTATCCCAAAATTTTGTTTCGTTTTCCAGGCGTTTTCCATCGCACAGTACTTTTGTACTATGGACGCCAAGTCAGCGAAGTGTGATATGTCACGGCGACTTAAGGCATTAAGGATTCCCTTGTCCATGCAATTATTGCAGAAAAGTGAGACTACATCTTCCTCGTGACAGTCCTTAACCTTGTTCATCACAAGGAGGAATTTGGCCCAATAATGATGTACTGTTTCATGGGGCTCTTGCTTGATGTGGTAAAGATCGTTTATGTCTGGGTGGGTGGGTGGATTTGAGTCCGAACCCCTACCCGATCTGAGACCCAGGGGCCGAGGAGTTTCCAATCTTGGAAGTTCGGGTTCCGGAGTGTTACCCGATAAGTCTGGCCCGCTGCCTGATTCTAGGTTCAGGGCTTGGGTGATGTCCTCCCGTAAGCGGGTATCCGGCTCGGAGAGCTCAGGAATCCGGACATAATTAGTCCTCAAAATAGAGGAAAAGTTGCCGCATTGTTCCTCCACCACCGCAACGTGATGGGTGACCGATGGAGAGTTAATCTCCCTTTGATCGGGTTTAAGCCCAATCCGATCATAGTCCGTAGCGACTCCCAAGGCGGCGATGCGATCCAAGAGTTCGTTTAGGGAAGAGAGCTCCATTGGATCCATCTGCTCGGCGACTTCCGAGCCGACGTGGAGGCTGTTTTTGATGACCCGAGAAGTCATCGTCGGTGCAGCGGCCGAACAGGCAGTCATGACGAAACTGCCTAGCCGGAGAGTTTGGCCGACAGCCAGAGCTCCCCCGGCGGTAATGTTGCTTTTAACAACGAGACGAGGCATCCTTCCTTACGGCGACGTCACAGAGGAACTCTCAATGAAAGCACCAATGTCGGTGTCAAAACCGGCGGATCTCGGGTAGGGGGTCCCGAACTGTGCGTCTAAGGCGGATGGTAACAGGAGGCAGGGGACACGATGTTTTACCCAGGTTCGGGCCCTCTTGATGGAGGTAAAACCCTACGTCCTGCTTGATTTATTCTTGATGATATGAGTATTACAAGAGTTGATCTACCACGAGATCGGAGAGGCTAAACCCTAGAAGCTAGCCTATGGTATGATTGTATGTTGTCCTACGGACTAAAACCCTCCGGTTTATATAGACACCGAAGGGGGCTAGGGTTACACAAGGTCGGTTACAAAGGAGGAGATATACATATCTGTATTGCCTAGCTTGCCTTCCACGCCAAGTAGAGTCCCATCCGGACATGACACGATGTCTTCCATCTTGTATCTTCATAGTCCAACAGTCCGGCCAAAGGATATAATCCGGCTGTCCAGATACCCCCTAATCCAGGACTACCTCAAGCGTCATTCGGAACAGGTTGTCCGCCAGGACCTTTCCAAAGACTACCTTCAAATCCTTCACCATATCATGTACATCAGCACCAGTACGGTGGCGAGGCTTCGTCCGGTGATCCGCCTCACCTTTGAAATGCTTGCCTTTTTTCTTACGACATGCCTGCTCGTAAGAAATTGACGATGTCCCAGGTACACATTCTTCTTACAATTAGCCAAATATATACTGTCGGTATCATCCAAACAATGCGTGCATGCGCGGTATCCCTTGTTTGTCTGTCCTGAAAGGTTACTAAGAGCAGGCCAATCATTGATGGTCACGAACAGCAACGCCTTTAGGTCAAATTCTTCCCCCATGTGCTCATCCCACGCACGTACACCTGTTCCATTCCACAGCTGTAAGAGTTCTTCAACTAATGGCCTTTGGTACACATCAATATCGTTGCCGGGTTGCTTAGGACCTTGGATGAGCACTGGCATCATAATGAACTTCCGCTTCATGCACAACCAAGGAGGAAGGTTATACAAACATAGAGTCACATGCCAGGTCCTATGGTTGCTACTCTGCTCCCCAAAAGGATTAATGCCATCTGTGCTTAGACCAAACCATACGTTCCTTGCGTCATCTGCAAACTCCTTCCCGTACTTTCTCTCGATTTTTCTCCACTTCGACCCGTCAGCGGGTACTCTCAACTTTCCGTCTTTCTTACAGTCTTCTATGTGCCATCGCATCGCCTTGGCATGATCTTTGTTTTGGAACAAATGTTTCAACCATGGTATTATTGGAGCATACCACATCACCTTGGCAGGAATCTTGTTCCTGGGGCGCTCGCCCTCAACATCACCAGGGTTATCGCGGGTGATCTTATAGCGCAATGCACCGCATACCGGGCAAGCGTTCAAATCCTTGTACTCACCGCGGTAGAGGATGCAATCATTAGGGCATGCATGTATCTTCTACACCTCTAACCCTAGAGGGCAGACAACCTTTTTTGCTTTGTACGTACTCTCGGGCAATTCGTTGTCCTTTGGAAGCATATTCTTTATCATTACCAGCAACTTTCCAAATCCCTTGTCAGATACACCATTCTCTGCCTTCTATTGCATCAATTCCAGTGTGGTGCCCAGCTTTTTCTTGTCACCTATGTAATTCGGGTACAACAATTTTTTTGATCCTTTAACATGCGCTGCAACTTCTTCTTCTCCAAATCACTTGCGCAGTTTCTCTTTGCATCGGCAAGGGCCCGACCTAGATCATCAACGGGCTCATCCGATGCCTCTTCTTCAGCTTCTTCCCGCATTGCCAGCTTAGCTTCTTCCCTCATTGTTGTATCATCGTATTCAGGGAACCCATGGCCAGGATAGCTGTTGTCGTCCTCTTCTTCTTCATTGTCTTCCATCATAACCCCTCTTTCTCCGTGCTTGGTCCAAACATTATAGTGGGGCATGAAACCGGACTCAAACAGGTGGACGTGAATGGTTCTTGATGTAGAGTAATTGTGACCATTCTTACAGCCAGCACATGGACAAGGCGTAAAACCATCGGCCCACTTGTTTGCCTTAGCCACAAGCAGAAAAGTATGCACGCCATTAATGAACTCGGGAGAGCATCGGTCATCGTACATCCATTGCTGGCTCATCTTCAATACACAGCACCAAAAACACCAAATTAATACAATACATAAAGTACATACATAAAGTTCATACAACACTTAAATGCAACAAACAAATAACTCTCTAGCTAAAGAATTTAAATGCAACAACAAATGCGATCAAGATCGCAACTAAGGTAACAATTGATCCAACAACATAATGATACCAAGCCTCACTATGAATGGCATATTTTCTAATCTTTCTAATCTTCAAGCGCATTTTCTCAGTCTTAGTCTTGTGATTAACGACGACATCGGCAACATGCAACTCCAATTCCATCTCCCCCCCTCAATTATTTTCAATTTTTCCTTCAAATCCTCATTTTCTCTTTCAACTAAATTTAACCTCTCGACAATAGGGTCGGTTGGAATTTCCGATTCAACTACCTCCTACATACAAATATCTATGTCAACTTGATGGGCATAATTTTTCATAAACACGACATGCAACAAATAGTTTTAAAAGAGAATATACCACATCCGAATCATAACCCGGACGAGGGACGACGGGGATGGATATCAAAACCATGGCACTATGTATAACAAACAATGTATCGGTAAGATAATCATACGAGTAACTATGTATCCAAATCACACAAACAACAATTTTTTATATAAAACATTCATGAACAAGAGGCTCACCACAAGGTGGTGCCGGTGACGGGACGTTGCGGGCGATCGACGGTGGTTACGACAGAGATTTAGAAGGCACTAAGTAAACCACACCTACATATGCAAACTAAGTGTTATTTTTGACCTCAAATTGCATATAAATCAAATACTAGCACATATATATAATTCCTCCCAAATTACTAAACTCAAAAATCAATCACTATATAAAGCATTGCATGAGCTAATCTAGCAATGAGAGATGAAAGGACAAAGTTGCTAACCTTTGTGATCATTTGAATGGATGGGGGCCTTCAAATCTTGACAAATTTTGGGCAAAATGTGTGATGAGCTTGAGAGGAAGAGGGAAAGAACAGATAGGAGAGGGGAAAGGGGAAGAAAAGAGCGAGCTCGGGTGGACGAAGGGTGTATGTAGGACGACCTTTAGTACCGGTTCGTGATACGACCCGGTACTAAAGGTGCTGGAGGGGCCCCGGACTGACAACATCCTACCAGCACTCACTTTAGTACCAGTTCATGGCACGAACCGGTGCTAAAGGTTCACCACGAACCGGTACTAATGATGTCCGCCCACCTAGCCGTTGGAACGGGCACTAATGGACGCATTAGTACCGGCTCAAATTCAAACCGGCACTAATGTGCTTCACATTTGACCCTTTTTCTACTAGTGGGTTGAATCTGATTTCCCCAAAGGTTATCAGCAAGCTTTAAATAGCAGAGTAAGAGTGAAGTTCACAGGCACGTTTCAAGGAGTTAAACACGACTGGAGTCATCCTAAGGGAAAGATCATGTTGCAAGTGACGTTTGGAGGAGAATTGAACTACCGGACTGAGAAGGTTGTGTTTCATGTGGTCGACCTCCCCCTGTCGTACAATGGGATCCTTGGATGCCCAGCTCTGGCAAAGTTCATGGTGGCATCCCAATATGCCTACAACACCTTGAAGTTGCCAGGGATGGTAGGAGTCATTGCCATCCCATCAGACGAGAAGGACGCAATCATTTGCGTGGATAAGATGTACCGGGACGCAGTCACGGCAGAGGCAGCGATAGCAGCAGTTCCCGCTAAGGAGAACAGAGGAAAGAAGATGGATAGCAGGGACACTAGCAAGGAGTCCAGAAGCATACCTCTTCTGAGTACGCTGCGCCTGCTTGCCGGAGAGTTCCAACAACAAGAGATACTAGCGTTGATGGTACCTTCACTATCAGCGCCGCCCTTGACGACAAATAGGAAAGCGCACTCATTGCCTACTTGTGGGGGAATATCAATGTGTTTTCCTGGAAACCATCTGATATCCCATGGTGTTCCTAGGGAGGTAATCGAGCACCACCTTGTTGTTTGCCCACATGCCCGACCTGTCAAGTAGAAGGTTCGAAAGCAAGCCTTAGAGAGGTAGCAGTTCATTGCAGAGGAGATTAAGAAGCTTGAGCAAGCTGGTCTGGTCTGAGGAGTGTTACATCCAACATGGTTAGCAAACCCAGTGGTCGTCCGCAAGGCTAATGGGAAATGGAGGCTTTGCATAGATTTCAAAGATCTCAACAAGGCTTGCCTGAAGGACCAATTTCCCTTGCAGCGCATCGACCAGACTGTGGACTACACTTCAGGTTGTGATTTGCTCTCGTTTTTGGATGCATACTCTGGGTATCATCAAATCTTCATGTCCAAAGAAGATAAAGAGAAGACTTTGTTCATCACCCCATGTGCTACGTACTGCTTTGTGCACATGCCTTTCGGGTTAAAGAGTGCTGGATCCACTTTTGCAAGAGCAGTCCAGATTGATTTTGAACCACAGTTGCACAGAAGCATTCGGGCTTATATGGATGTTATTGTGGTCAAGACCAAGGACGGATCAACCCTCATCCAGGATTTAGAGGTGACATTTGCTAATCTACGCAAGATCAACTTGAAGCTGAATCCGGAGAAGTGTGTGTTTGGCGTTCCCTCCGGCAAGCTACTTGGGTTCCTCGTATCCCATCGTGGGATCGAAGCCAACCCTGACAAGGTGAAGGCTATCGAGCAGATCCAGGCACCCAGGATGGTCAAGGATGTGAGGCATCTGACAGGGTGTGTTGCTGAGCTTAGCAGATTCATCTCCATGTCTACCGAGCGTGCCCTGCCGTTCTTCAAAATCTTGAAGAACATAGGGCCCATGAAGTGGACCCCAGAGGCAGATGCAGCCTTACAAGAGTTCAAGGTCTACTTTTCCTATGAGACCACTTTGGTTGCCCCTAAACCACAAGAACCGTTGCTGCTGTACTTGGCAGCAACTAATCAAGTGGTTAGTGCATCCCTAGTGGCACAGCGGGAGGTAGAGGAATCAGAGATGAACAGGGCCCGGTAGGATCGGATGAGGATCATGACAGAGAAGAGAATGGCAGCGGGGGCAACCCCAAGGACGCGTCAAGGAAGAAAGTGGTGGAGCGCCCAGTCTAATTCGTCAGCTCCCTGTTACAGGGGGTTAGATCAAGGTACTCTGGTGTGAAAAAGTTGATCTTTGGCATCATCATGGCCTCAAGGAAACTGCTCCACTACTTCCAAGCCCATGAGATCACAGTTGTCACCCGCTTTCTGTTGCAAAGGATACTCTGAAACCCTGAGGCAACCGACAGAATAGTGGAGTGGGCTCTGTAGTTATCTAGCTTTGGCCTGAAGTTTGAGAGCACATCAACAATTCAGAGCAGGGCATTGGCAGAGTTTATTGCAGAATGGATGCTAACCTCTGATGAAGAAATACTGGAAACAATTATCCCCAGCAAGGGAGAAATTGAAGTATGTCATCCAAATGCACTTTCCTAGGGAGGAGGCAACCAATAATGCAACAGCGTATGAAGGGCTCCTTGCCGGGCTCAGGATTGCCACCGAATTGGGAATCAAGAAGCTGATCATTCGAGGAGATTCATAGCTTGTGGTGAGACAAGTCAACAAGGATTACCAAAGTCCATTGATGGAGGCATACATTGAGGAAGTGAGAAGATTGGAGGAGCGCCTTGATGGATTGCAAACAGAGCACATACCCCGTGTAGAAAACAACATAGCTGATCATCTGTCAAAGTGTGCTGCGTAGAAGCTTCCTATGGAACCAGGAACTTTTGTTCTCCATCTTACTCAGCCTTCCGTATCCCCGACAACAATGGCCCAGAAAAGGAGGAAGTTGGACTCCAGTAAGCCTCTCCCGATAGAACCTCCTGGGGCTCCTGGTAGGGACCCTGCCGGAAACAACTCCCCAACGCTTGCTGGGCTGCGCTCTCTTGCCGAGCCACTGGTCCCCGCGGTTGAGAAATGTGCTCCCGCAGATGAGGAGGTGCCACTAGTCCTTGTTGTTGAGCCCCAAGCTCCAACTTGGGCAACACACATAGTCCATTTCCTCCAAACTATCGAACTTCCCGATGAGCAAGATGAAGCTGAAATACTCGCCCGGAGGGCCAGTATGTATCAGTTTGTCGATGACGCTCTATACAGAAGGAGACCCAATGGTGTGAAATTGAAGTGCTTCTACCGGGAAGAAGGAAAGGAGCTGCTGGCTGAAATACACAAAGGCATGTGCGGCTCCCACATTGGATAGCTAGTCACCAAGTGTGAAGCCTGCCAGTTCCATTCCAAGAACATCCATCTGCCTGCACAAGCTCTTCAGACAATCCCTTTGTCATGGCCGTTTTCTATCTGGGGACTCGATATGCTCGGCCCTTTCCCCCGAGTTGCCGGGGGCTTTGAATTCTTGTTCGTCACTATCAACAAGTTTACAAAGTGGCCGAAAGTAGCTGCCATGAGAAAGGTAACTGCTTAGTTAGCTATCAAGTTCTTGAAAGAATTGGTGTGCCGCTTCGGGGTCCCTACCCGGATCATCACCTACAACGACACCTAGTTCACGAGTCACTCCTTCATGCAATATCCCCAGTCGTAGCGCACCCATAGCAGTAATGAGCAATGAGACGTCAAATTACAAAGCCGTACCTTTCCACCAGATGGACGAAGCAACCATCATTTTCACAGTTCACTGAAACCACTTCTCCATCATCTCCTTCAAGAAAACCATGTATTGCTTCTGTCATTGTTCTGCCTCAAGAGGGACGCACATCTCCTTGGTACATCATGACACATGGGACCGCATGACATGCCATGCTCCCCCGCCCACCACTTGGTAAAATCACCTTATTTTTACAATCTGGATACTACTATCTTTTTAGATCAATATAGTCGGGATTCACCAAGGAGCAAAACCAAGTGGTAGGCCGCTCCTGTCGCGTTGGCGTAGCAACTTAGCAAGGTCAGTCTGCACAAAAAATGGTGACACACTCACAGGACCCCTTTGGCCGACATGTGGCTCATCCAGCGTCTTGTTCCACGTGCGATGCACTAAACTATAGTTTGGAGAAGCGGTTGGACTTTGAGGCACCTCGGTCGTAGTGCTGCAGTAGTAGTAAATGAGTGATGAGGGGTCAAACCACAAAACCCCACCTTTTCTGCTTTAAGCTAGACGGACGAAGCAACCATCATTTGACTCTAGGGCGCAAGAGCATAAAGAAAAAAGAAAACCGATGATGTGTGCGGCAGCTACCTAGGGCACCCTAGGGCAGGAGCCTCCACTACAAATCCGCTTCTCCCTTGTCCTCTTGAAGAAAACCGATGATGCATGTGGCGGGACGGGTTTGTAGGAGTACTACAACGTGCGAGGACATGCCATAGTAAACGGGAGAGGGATTGAGTTCGAGTCGACACCTTAATATGGGTGGGCCACTCGGTTTTACAGGAACGAGGCATCATTTTGGGTTCGGGGAGAAGTGCAGATATACGGACAAAAAATGTGGATGTAGGTTCGACCAAAAGGCAATGACACGTGGGCCTCGCATTTTGATATACCCGCGGCATCGTGAAATTTTCTACTAAGAATAATTCATAAAAAGTTCCTCCAAAAACATCTATAACTAATGGGAAGTGAATGTATGCTTAAAATGGAAATAAAATGAAAATGTAATATAAAGAGAAAAAATGAATTGCAGTTAAAAGAATGACATTTCTAACAAAAATGTGAATGTGAACTACATATGTGTGAACGTGACCAACACATATATTGGCAATACAAAATCTAATGCAAGAAATAACTTATGAGTAACATGCACGAATTGATGTTGTGGTGGTTGCATGCATAGAGTACAAAAGCAATGTGATTTATGACTTGCATGCATGACGTGTTCGTGTGCCATAGTTGCATGTCCAGGAAAAAAGCTAGTGGGTTGTACTAGCTAGGAATAGAAGATGTATATATGGAAGTTGTTGGGAAAGAGATGACATGTATCTCAATTCCTATGAGTAGGGATTGAAAAAGAGATGTCATTTGGTGCACCAAATGACATCTCTTTTTCAATCCCTACTCATAGGAATTGAGATACATGCCATCTCTTTCCCTATGAGGAATTTTCTATTGAATCTAGAGATGACATTTATCTCAATTAGTTAAATGCCAGGGCAAAACTAACGCTGTTGGATGTCGATCTAACGGTTCTTTCGGTGTTCGTCGGGAAACGACTTGTGGCGAACGTTTGTCAGACATGATTTACAGACACATGCATTGCATTGATACGTGCCCCCTCTCTCTCTCACGTGCACACGCACCCTCACGAGTCACAACTCTCCCGAGTCCTCTCGCACCCACCATCTATCTGTAGGTAGATGTCACACACATATGTGCTATTCACACCCTACCCTCAAAACTTCTAAAAAATAGAAGACACACACCTTTTATTTTAACTCACACGTCACACACTTATACCATTACTCTTGTGGCGACGGTTCTTTAGGCGTAGTATATTGTACTCTCACAAAGAGAAGCAGTGCATGCACACACTAGTTCTCTCACACCCACTCACGGGTACATGTAGCAGCACATTTTCTTTTCTTTGTTGAAGCTAAGAGCGCATTTGTTTACTAAGAGGCATAATTGACATTTTGACTAGTATAGTTTTGAACTTGATGGGGGACCGGGGACCTCACGTGAATGACACGGTACATAGTGTGTGCTAGACGTGGTGATTTGATAGTGCGACCTGGAAGCGGTGGCACGTTATTGATCGAGTTTTATTTTACTTGAACCTTAAATGAAAATAGTTGTTCGCTCGTATTCAATTTAATAATGGTTGCTACAACAAAATCACTCCACTATATATATAACAGGGGCCTCGACGCTTGCTTTACTAGGGTTCCTCTCTTCCACTCTCTCATGCTCTCCAGATCTAAACATGACATAGGTGGCCACACTCTCTCTCAGCTCACCGCTGATCACAAATCCGGCCAGACCACCTTGGCCAGGGCAGGGGTGTAGGTGCATTGTTCATGTGGTCATTAGCAATGAGGGAGGAGACCAACAGCTTCCTGCGTGTCTTGATCACCGGCCGTGCCATTCTCTCAGAGATAGCGCCGGCTCGAGAGGGCCTCCGGCCCCTTCTTCCTCCCAACAGTATTGTGGCCAAGATGCGGCCTCCCGATGCCATCTTTGCCACATCCTGACAACCCTCAAGTATATCTTCCTTCGAAACCGGCCTTGCTCTGCTGCTCTAGCTCCTCACGAGGCTGTGTGTGGATCTTTTTCTACTTTCGTCGGCTGTTCCAAAGCAACCTAGACTTTTACTGTTATTAGAGAAGCTAGTTCAGATAGTCGAATCGAAGAGTTGGTTCAAACAGGGAAGAAAGTGGGAAAGTTGTTGCATGAATCTATGACTCGGTTCTATGTGGAAACGGGGGAAAGTAGTAGATACTGGCTACCCAAGCAGTCTCTGGTTGAAAAGGCGAGGAATGCGGGGTGGATGGCAAAGGATGGGGGGGAAGTGGACCTGACTCTTGGTCGAAAAGGAAAGAAAGTGAGGGGTGTTGGGGGGACAACAGAAATGAGAACGAGCAGGTCTTAGATTTCCTGTGCTCACATAAGAAAATGTCGTCGAGGAGACAAAAAATGGGACACATGCAGACATGTTGCCTGAATGTTTGCCGCTCTCGGCAACCAAATCTGCCTCACACTTTATGACCCTACTATCCCTACGCCCTTATCTGTACCATTAATGTAATATCACATGAAGCATGAAGAAATGCCACCTAATGTCACTACTAAGTAATGCTGTTGTCAGTCTAGTGCTGTCGATAAATTGAATCAATGACTCCACCATTTTATGAAGTGCTTCCATCTTGCTTTATTTCCCATGAATTGTGTTTCTGTAGTTACATTTAAATCTCGTACCGCTAACATTGCTTCATCAAAGTTTAACTGCACAAATTTGATTGCACGAGCATGTGCTACTCTCATTACAGTAATACTAATGCTATTGTTCTGCATGTTAATGTAGTGGTAGTGTTGATGTGATGCTACTTGTTACTTAATGCCTCTTTTTCATATTGTCAATGTAGAGCCAATTATAACACAATAGATGCTGTTGTTAATCATATGCCACTGCAAATAGCTGTCACTACTTAAATAACCATATTTCATATTTGCACAAACAGGGATGTCTGTCTCCATATCATTTCTATTTGTGCAATCAAAAGTACACACCTCAGTTTTAGTAGAACTTCAAAAAATGAGATGGCTATTGCTACTTCTTGACCTTGCGCTGGGTTTTCCCTTGAAGAGGAAAGGGTGTTGCAGCAGAGTAGAGATCAGTATTTCCCTCAATTAAGAACCAAGGTATCAATCCAGTAGGAGAAATGCGCAAGTCCCAAACAGATGCACCTGCACAAACAATCAAACACTTGCACCCAAGGCGATAAAGGGGTTGTCATAGGTCACTTGCAAAGGTGAGATCTGATAGAGATAGATAGAACTAAATGAAAGATAAAATATTTTTTTGGGTTTTTTTGGTTTATAGATCTAAAAATAAAAGATTGTGAAATAGTAGATCAGAAACTAATATGATGGAAAATAGACCCAAGGGCCACATGTTTCACTAGAGGCTTCTCTCATGAAGGCAAATAATACGGTGGGTGAACAAATTACTGTCGAACAATTGATAGAAAAGTGCAAAGTTATGACGATATCCAAGGCAATGATTATGCAAATATGCATCACGTCCGCGCCAACTAGACCGACTCCTGCCTGCATCTACTACTATTACTCCACACATCGACCGCTATCCAGCATGCATCTAGAGTATTAAGTTCATAAAGAATAGACTAACACCTTAAGTAAGATGACATGATGACGCGGAGCATCCCAATGCCATCCCCATGGACCCAACTAGATCTCCTACGACACCTCTTGGACCCATGACATGAGCACGTGCAAGAGCTCTTGAAACTGAGGTGACATCTCTCCTCTCACATTTACACTTTGATACACATGAGACATGGCTACTACCTCATACAGACACTTTGTGCATTCTCAGGTATCATGGAGAAGCTAAGGAGTTAGGAGAAGAGGAAGAGGAAGATGGACGTGAAGACAGAGACGACAGAGAAGAAGAAATGATGAAGAAGAAGCTACTGGCTCTGGACGACCGGTCAGGACCGGACGTCCGACGATCTCTAGGCTCCGGACGTCCGACCCAGACCGGATGTCCGAGGCCACCACACCCGAGCCAAATCTACGGATTTCTGGAACCAAGCGAACGACCGAGGCCTGGACGTCCGACCCCGATCAGAAGTCCGACAGAAGACCACCTGAGCCGAATCTACGGACGTCCGACAGGCACCGGACATCCAGACCCTCGCGAGCCTCTGGACGACCGGTGACCCCCAGACGTCCGACGCCCATGCGTGGATGCATGTTGGGCCGCAGCCCATGTACCCCTTCGCCCCCCTCTTTTGCACTAAGACTATATATAATCCACCTCGTCCAACTTTCTAGGGTTAGCGTTGGTTTAGCTCATTTTGAGAGATAGAGCTTCGCTCATCCACATCGGATCTACTCCTCGTGGGAGACCGCAGCCTCTTCGGAGAAGATCCCTTTGGATTCAAGACCCCTCTTTAGGGAAGAACAACAAGACCTCCTCACGGAGAAGACCGTTACCCTTGTATCGTCCTTGGTTGATTGTGTACCATGTGTACCCTATGTATTCGAGGATCTAGCACTTTTGTGACTTGTTCTTGTTAGTTTGAGTGTTCCTCTTGTGTTTCCCCTTGTGTTTTCCCTCCTCGCGTTCTTTGTGTTCATCCCGGGATCCTCTCCTTTTGTGAAAGATCGGCCCCTAGGGTTCTACCCTACATCACATGATGTAGATGAGTAAACTCAAGCAATATGATGAAAACCCCGTATTTTTATCCTTGATGGAAACAATTCAATACGTGTCTCGCTACCCCTACTTTGTCACTGGGTGAAATCATGCAAGATTGAACCCAAAGCAAAGCACTTCTCCCATTGCAAGAAAAAACAATCTATTTGGCCAAAACAAACCGATAATTTAAAGAAAAATGCAAATATATCAAATCATACACAAAAGAGTTCGGAGAAGATTCAAATAATATTCACAGATAAGCTCATGATAAATCCACAATTCATCGATTCTCGACGAACAGACCAGAAAAGAAGATTACATTGGATAGATCTCCAAGAACATCGAGGAGAACATGGTATTGAGAATCAAAGAGAGAGAATAAGCCATCTATCTACTAGCTATGGACCCGTAGGTCTGTGGTAAACTACTCATGCTTCATCGTAAGGGCAATAGAGTTGATGTACATACCCTCCATGATGAAATCCCCCTCCAGCATGATGCCGGAAAAGGCCCCAAGATGGGATCTCACGGGGAACAGAAGGTTGTGGTGGTGGAATGTTATTTTGTGCCTCCCCCTGAGGGTTCTGGAATATATGTCAATATATAGGACGAAGAGCTAGGCCAGGAGATCCCCGAGTGGGCCACAAGGTAGGGGGTGCGCCCCCAGGGCACGCCTTCCACCCTTGACGCCACCTCGTGGCTCTTCTAGATTGGGCTCCAAGTCCCCTGGGTGTCTTCTAGTCCAAGAAAAATCATCATGAAGTTTTATTCCGTCTGGACTCCGTTTGGTATTCCTTTTCTGCGAAACTCAAAAACAAGGAAAAAAACAGAAACCAACACTGGGCTCTCGGTTAATAAGTTAGTCCCAAAAATAATATAAAATAACATAATAATGCATATAAAACATCCAAAACAGATAATATAATAGCATGGAACAATCAAAAATTATAGATACGTTGGAGACGTATCAAGCATCCCTAAGCTTAATTCCTTCTCCTCACCGAGTAGGTAAATGATAAAAACATAATTTTTGATGTGGAATGCTGGTAACATATTTATCCATGTAATTTTCTTCATTGTGGCATGAATGTTCATATCCATAAGATTCAAAAGAAAAGTTTAATATTGACATAAAAACAAAAATACTTCAAGCATACTAATAAAGAAATCATGTCTTCTCAAAATTACATGGCCAAAGAAAGTTATCCCTACAAAATCATATAGTCTGGTTATGTTCCATCTTCATCACACAAAGTATGAAATTATGCACAACCTCGATGACAAGCCATCAATTGGTTCATACTTTTGATGTTCTCAAACTTTTTCAACTTTCACGCAATACATGAGTGTGAGCCATGGATATAGCACTATAGGTGGAATAGAATATGGTGGTTGTGGAGAAGACAAAAATAAGGAGATAGTCTCACATCAACTAGGCATATCAATGGGCTATGGAGATGCCCATCAATAGATATCAATGTGAGCGAGCAGAGATTGTCATGCAACGGATGCACTATAGCTATAAGTTTATGAAAGCTCAAAAAGAAACTAAGTGGGTGTGCATCCAACTCGCTTGCTCATGAAGACCTAGGGAAATTTGAGGAAGCCCATAATTGCAATATACAAGCCAAGTTCTATAATTAAAAATTCCCACTAGTATATGAAAGTGACAACATAGGATACTATCTATAATGAAGATCATGGTGCTACTTTGAAGCACAATCATGGAAAAAGGATAGTAACATTACCCCTTCTCTTGTTTCTCTCGTATTTTTCTTCTCTCTTTTTTTATTGGTGGGCTTATTGGCCTATTTTATTTTTCTGTAAAGTCCGGAGACTCATCCCAACTTGTGAGGGAATCATAGATTCCATCATCCTTTCCTCACATGGGATAATGCTCTAATATGAGGATCATCACACTTTTATTTACTTACAACTCAAGAATTACAACTCGATACATAGAAAAAAAATATGACTCTATATGAATGCCTCCGGTGGTGTACCGGTATGTGCAATGATCTAGCATAGCAAATGACATCAAAAAACAGACAAGCCATGTAAACATCATGCTAGCTATCTTGTGATCATGCAAAGCAATATGACAATGATGGAGCATGTCATAATAAAACAGAATGGTGGAAGTTGCATGGAAATATATCTCGGAATGGCTATGGAAACGCCATAATAGTTAGGTATGGTGGTTGTTTTGAGGAAGGTATAAGGTAGGTGTAAGGCACGGCGAAATTTTCTCGGTACTAGAGAGGCTAGCAATGGTGGAAGGGTGAGAGTGCGTATAATCCATGGACTCCACATTAGTCATAAAGAACTCACATAATTATTGCAAAAATCTATTATTCATTGAAACAAAGTACTACGCGCATGCTCATAGGTGGATAGATTGGTAGGAAAATACCATCGCTTGTCCCCGACCGCTACTCATAAGGAAGACAATCAATAAATAAATCATTCTCCGACTTCGTCACATAACGGTTCACCATACGTGAATGCTACGAGAATCACAAACTTTAACACAAGTATTTCTACAATCCACAATTACTCACTAGCATGACTCTAATGTCACCATCTTTATATCTCAAAACAATCATAAGGAATCAAACTTCATATAGTATTCAATGCACTTTATATGAAAGTTTTTATTATATCCCTCTTGGATGCCTATCATATTAGGACTAAATTCATAACCAAAGCAAATTACCATGCTGTTTAAAAGGACTCTCAAAATAATATAAGTGAAGCATGAGAGTGCAACAATTTCTCTAAAATGAAGCCACCGTCGTGCTCTAAAAAGATATAAGTGAAACACTAGAGCAAAATTGCCCAGTTCAAAAGATATAAGTGAAGCACATATAGTATTCTAAAAAATCATGATTCATGCATGTCCCTCTCAAAAGGTGTGTATAGCAAGGATGATTGTGGCAAACTAAAAAGAAAACTCATATCATACAAGATGCTCCAAGCAAAACACATATCATGTGGTGAATAAAAATATAGCCTCAAGAAAAGTTACCGATAGACGAAGATGAAAGACGGGATGCCTTTTGGGGCATCCCCAACCTTAGGCTCTTGGTTGTCCTTGAATATTACCTTAGGGTGCCTTGGGCATCCCCAAGCATAGGCTCTTTCCACTCCTTATTCCATAGTCCATCAAATCTTTATCCAAAACTTGAAAACTTCACAACACAAAACTCATGAGATCCGTTAGTATAAGAAAATAAATCACCACTTTTTGGTAATGTTGTGAACTCATTCTTTATTTATATAGCTCTAATATCTATTGTATTCCAACGTCTCCATGGTTCATACCCCCCCCCCCCCGATACTATCCATAGATTCAGCAAAATAAGCAAACAACACATAGAAAACAGAATTGTCAAAAACAAAACAATCTGTAGCAATATGTAAACATCGAATACTTCTGTAACTCCAAAAATTATGAAAAATTAGGACGATAGAGGAAATTTTTATATCAATCTTGTGTAAAAAATCATAATATTACCACTCTTCTGTTATTTTTAAAAATTCTGAGACTGGGCGCAAAAGTTTCTATTTTTCAGCAAGATCAAATCAACATGAATTATTTATTGAAAAATGGAACCAAAAAATCAAGATCAAAAATAAAATTGGGTTGCCTCCCAACAAGCGCTATTGTTTAACACCATTAGCTTGGCATAAAAACATAGATCTAGATGTTGACATCTTTTGTATGCAATCATAAGTATCTCTCATAATAGATTCATATGTCAATATAATTTTCTTTCTTGGGAAGTGTTCCATGCCCTTCCTTAACGGAAATTGAAATATAATATTTCCTTCTTTCATATCAATAATTACACCAATCATTCTAAGGAAAGGTCTACCAAGAATAATAGGACATGTAGGATTGCAATCTATATCAAGAACAATGAAATATATGGGCACATAATTCCTATTTGAAATAATAATAACATCATTAATTATTCCCATAGGTTTCTTAATAGTGGAATCCGCAAGATGCAAATTTAAAGAACAATCATCAAATTCACGGAAACCTAACACATCACATAAAGTTTTTGGAATCGTGGAAATGCTAGCACCCAAATCACACAAAGCATGGCACTCATAATCTTTAATCATAATCTTAATAGTAGGTTCCCACTCATCATAAAGTTTTCTAGGAATAGAAACTTCCAATTCAAGCTTTTCTTCAAAAGATTTCATCATAGCATCAATGATATGTTTAGTAAAAGCTTTATTTTGATAATAAGCATGCGGAGAATTCAACATGGATTGCAAAAGGAAATACAATTTATTAAAGAATACTTATCATAATTAAATTCCTTGAAATCCAAAAGAGTGGGTTCATTGCTACTTAATGTTTGGACCTCTCCAATCCTACTTTTATCAATTTTTGCATCAAGATCTATAAACTCCAAATTATTGGGACGCCTTTAAATTAAAGTTGACTCATCTCCAGTCCCATATTTATCAAGATTTATATTGGAAAACAAAGATACAATAGGAGTCACATCAATCACTTTAAGACCTTCATCATTATTTTCACAAAACTCTGGTTTAGCGGCCATCTTATTCACAAAAGTGGTTTGTTTATCGAAAATTTGGCCAATTGAGATTTAAGACCATAAAATTCCTTAGACATATAATCGAGCTCTTTATTCATATACTCCATAAAAGTTTTCTGCCCCTTGAGCTTGTTCCTAAAGATAATATTATGCTCCAATTGTAAGGAGCTGAAGCTCCTAGTATTATTTTCAATTTCTTCAAACTTCTTATTGTAAGGATCAAAATTCTTGGGTTGAGCCATCAAGAAAAGCTAACACGCAAGCAAACAAAAAGCAAGCGAAAAGACGAACGGAAGAAAGACCAAAAAAGGCAAATCTTTTCGAAAATCGGTTTAGAAGTGGGGGAGAGGAAAACGAGAGGCAAATGGCAAATAATGTAATGCAAGAGATGAGAGTTTATGATGGTTACTTGGTAGGCCCGACGCAGATCTCCCCGACAACGACGCCAGAAATATTTCCAGCTACTTCTTGAGCTTGCGTTGGTTTTCCCTTGAAGAGGAAAGGGTGATGTAGCACAATAGAGATAAGTATTTCCCTCAGTTAAGAACCAAGGTATCAATCCATTTTGAGAAATGTGCAAGTCCCCAATAGATGCACCTGCACGAACAATCAAACACTTGCAGCCAACGCGATAAAGGGGTTGTCAATCCCTTCACGGTCACTTGCAAAAGGTGAGATCTGATATTGATAGATAAAACTAAACGAAAGATGAAATATTTTTGGGTTTTTTGGTTTATAGATCTGAAAACAAAAGATTGGAAAATAGTAGATCAGAAACTAATATGATGGAAAATAGACCCGCGGCCATAGGTTTCACTACATCCTTCTCTCATGAAGGCAAATAATACGATGGGTGAACAAATTACTGTCGAGCAATTGATAGAAAATCGCAAAGTTATGACAATATCCAAGGCAATGATTATGCATATAGGAATCACGTTCGTGTCAAGTAGACCGACTTCTGCCTGCATCTATTACTATTACTCCACACATCGACCGCTATCCAACATGCATCTAGAGTATTAAGTTCATAAAGAACGGTGTAACGCCTTAGGTAAGATGACATGATGTAGAGGAATAAACTCAAGCAATATGATGAAAATACCATCTTTTTATCCCCGATGGCAATAATTCAATACGTGGCAGACTAAGGCATATCCTATTGGTGGGAAGGGGCTGATGCCTTCCCACCCACCCAGGTTCAAGGCAAGGTACTTGCAATTTGGGGTTGTTGCACCAATTTATATTGTAGGGGGTTCCCTTACAGTCTTTCTGTCAAAAAAACAATTCAATACGTATCTTGCTACCCCTACTTTTTCACTGGTTGAAATCACGCAAAATTGAACCCAAAGCCAAGCACCTCTCCCATTGCATGAACAACCAATCTTGTTGGCCAAACCAAACCGATAATTCGAAGAGAAATACAAAGATATCAAATCATGCATAAAAGAATTCAGAGAAGATTCAAATAATATTCATAGATAAGCTGATCATAAATCCACAATTCATCGGATCTCGACAAACACACCATGAAATAAGATTACATCGGATAGAAGTCCAAGAACATCGAGGAGAACATGGTATTGAGAATCATAGAGAGAGAAGAAGCCGTCTAGCTACTAGCTATGGACCCTTAGGTATGTGGTAAACTATTCATGCTTCATCGGAAGGGCAATAGAGTTGATGTAGATGCCTTCCGTGATCGAATCCCCCTCTGGCAGGATGCCGAAAAAGGCCCCAAGATGGGATCTCACGGGAACAGAAGGTTGCGGTGGTGAAAAAGTGTTTTCGTGGCTCCCCCTGGGGGTTCTGGAATATATGTGAATATATAGGATGAAGAGCTAGGTCAGAAGATCCTTGAGAGGGCCACAAGGTAGGGGGCGCGCCCTCCACCCTTGCTGCCACCTCGTGGCTCTTCTAGCTTGGACTCCAATTCCCCTGGGTGTCTCCTGGTCCAAGAAAAATGATCGTGAAGTTTTATTCCGTTTGGCCTCCGTTTGGTATTCCTTTTCTCCGAAACTCAAAAACAAGGAAAAAACATAAACTGGCACTAGGCTCTCGGTTAATAAGTTAGTCCCAAAAATAATATAAAATAGAATAATAATTTATATAAAATATCCAAAATAGATAATATAATAGCAAGTAACAATAAAAAAATTATAGATACGTTGGACACGTATCAGCTATTCCTTGATGTTGTTGTCTAACCTCCCGTTTTCCAGGTAGTCCTACATTGGTAGTAACTAGGTAGAATTAGCAACACAATCTAAAAGAAGTTGATTCGTATGTTTTACTTCCTGATTGCAGTGCAGGGACGAGCGAAAACAAGTGCATCCTAGTCGAGAATGCACTTTCTCCCAATTCAAGGATGGATAGACGACTTGCTGGCACGACTGCGCGGAGGTTTTTGGGATTGGTGCACGGACAAGACGCATTGTGGTCTACTTATTTCTGCAAATAGAGGTGCTTATATTCAGTGGAACTGCACAAGAAGTTCAGATGGTTAGTACACTACATGGTTCAGTTCAGCATTCCAACTGAGAACTCAATTACAATTGGTTATTCTAGAATGAGAGAACCTAACCCTGGATGGTGGCAACAAGAAGAATCATAGTGAACTCCAGGAAATTAAAGCCTGCCTAGGGAGGCCCTTTGCTTAGAGAAGCCTTTCTTGAATTTTCCTGATTTGTAAACCTTCTCACAAGTTTGTCTTTTGTTGTGAACTAGTAAATGTTTGTTATGTTCTATGAATCATTGAGATGTATAAAATTGCTGAACTTATGCTTTTCGAGTATTTTATGAAGCCAAGTTTCATGTGAATTTTCCACATGAACGCTGGACTAGCGTGTGAACGTTTGGAATTTTCATTGTGGCCTTAGTTAACTGCACAAACCACTGTAACAAGATATGTAGTTGCTTATATGTCAGTCAACAGAGTATTGATTCTTAGCTGGTCGATTGATAGAAGAATTTTCTAGTGTTGAAGCGAGCTAATCCAATGTGTCATGTTTTGCACAACTCCTTACAAGTGGGGTAGCACCAATAGTGTTTGCAAGTACTTAACCAGCCTTACGTACCCTATGTATACGCCGGCGCACAGTTCTCGAACAAGTACTCTATTTCATCAAACACACATTACTCGTATGATAAACCATGAAAACTTATGTCTTACCATGCCATATTAAATCAAAAAACGAGTGAGGACGCATCTGTTTCTGCAACAATTATGATGGTTCCCACATGATTCACGAGCACACAAAAGTAGCAGTAGTTCACATAGATGGATTCAAACAGAGTACTAGTCCTAGAGGGCTCGATAATAGGCAAGGTTTGGATAATTAGACACAATCCAAACTACTTTTAAACACTATGTGAGCCAACTATTTCATGCCTCGATCTAATTTGGGATGGACACAAGACGGGCCTTGCCATGAACATCATCTAGGACATCTGGTAGCAGCACAATCCTATCAACCTTCTTGAAGATAACCTTGTGGCCTTGACACTCATAAACTTGTTTGTCGAGGCATGCCATGTCATCTTCCTTCGTAAGCTTGACAAGAACAGTATGCCTCACAAACGAAGGAGTAGCTTTGAACTTCTTGTGCTTCAATACACCCTGGATGACATGCTTGACAACAGTGTTGCTGGAATACATCTCGACTTTGGTATAGGTGCAACTGACTTCCAGGATCCAACAGCCTAAGAACTTAGTTTTCCCAATGCATATATTCAGGTCATCCGCCTCATAGCGAGTGACATGTACAACCACACAATCCTTGTCTGCATTAGGGCTCTAACTGAAACAGAAACATAAACGAATTCTGAATTACTTTCCAATATAAAAATACAAGTTATTTAAACCACTATGTAGAGTCAAAAGTGTGCATGACAGGGAAGGTAGCATGTCATCGAAGCTAATACAATTTTGCATTATTTATCACCACATATTTAGATGAAAAACCATAATCGAGATCGGCAAAGAACAAAATTGCCTTGGGCTGCTCAGCGAGAGGGGGGCACATCCTCGAAGGGGGAAAACTGCTCCTGTAGAGCCACGGGGGCTGTAACCTCAAACGGAGCGTTGACCATCTTAGTAGCGGCCATGAGCATATCAGGGGTCGGCTCGGTGGCGGCCAGCATCTTCCAGGAGCTCTTTGTCTCATGGGGATCAGCCATCCACATCTGCTCCAACATCGGTAGATCTTTGCCTGGTTCTCCTTGGTCCATCATGAAACTGACAAATAGGAGACAACTGAAGGGAAAACACAATCGCAATGACAATGAAACAAAAAAGGAATTCTTTTTCTCTAAAAGCAAATATACCAACATCATGGGTCGGCTACTGCTTTGCAAAAGATCTTTTTCTTTGAAAGAAAACATACCAACATCATGGATCGGCTACTGCTTTGCAAAAGATCTTTTTCTCTAAAAAACTATACCAACATCATGGATCCGCTTACCTTCCCTTCGCTGGGATAGAATAACAATGGCAGATGCGAGTGTTGGCTTTCTTGAAGATGGTGATGGAGAAGGGGATTCAGCGAAGAGTGAAATCACGGTTGATTCGTCCGTCAAACTTAGACTGCGGGGAGGTGGGGTTTTGTGAAATGACGGCTCGTTACTTCCGCGCTGCGACTGGGGTGACTCTTCGCCTGCATACCGCCTTCTAATTTGTTGGATCGCATTTGGGCCCATGCGCTGCATGGCCCGAATGTCGGTGAACCAAAGTAAAATGACATTCAGTAGTGGGAGAAGTTTTGATGACCTCGGAGGAGCCAGAAGCGGTAGTGTATCCACTATACTATTAGTAATTGTTTTTCTGGGTAGCTATAGAGTGTCTCCACTATACTAGTAGTAATCGTTTCTCTGGGCCCAAGACAAAAGAGGCCATCCATCATAGTAAATGATAAAATCAATTCCAAAGCCCACATATGCACTTAATGAGAGGTGCTACCCAGCACACCGACCCCCAAAAAACCCGGGTCCTCTTCTTCCTCCTCACTCCCACCCACCTCACGTCAGCTTGCTCCACTCGTACCCCTAAATTCCTCACCTCACTCCTATAGAAAATCCGAGCTCCCCTTCTTCCTCACTACTATCAAAAACCCCAGCTCCCCTTCTTCTTCACTCGCACTACAACTAGGGTCGTCATTCATTACTCTGCTCAAATCCGCACACTCGATGTAATAGCCTCGAGGAAAATGGAGTCGGCTGACCCCAGCACCAAGAAGATGAGGCTCGTGCCAGTGGCGACGCATGTTGTAGACCCCGTAGCCAGTAGAGCGGGGATAAGCGGCGAGCCCTCCCCAACCGGATCCCAGAAACCTGTAGAATCTCGGGTGGACCGATCAGCAATCTCCCGGGCGCCATCCTTGGGGAGATCATCTCGCTTCTCCCCACCAAGGATTGCTGCCGCACCTAAGTCCTCTCAACTAGGTGGCACCCTCTATGGCGGGCAGCACCCCTTAATCTCGACTGTCGCCAACTATCTCTCTTTAATGATTTTGAACTCCCTAGAGCCATCATCTCCTGCCACTAGGGCTTCGTTCAAAGCCTCAGCATCCTGGCATGCTACCTGAGCATGCCCTGCACGGTGGACGCCTGGCTGAAATCCCCTAAATTCACAGAACTAAAGCTGCTTGCGCTACCTACTAGAAAATCTAGTACTAAACCTTCGACTCCCATTTCTCAAAAACTTCCAGTTGTGCGGGTTCGTATGTCGGAGGCCTCATTACACAACATCATCCACTCCAGTTGCCCTGCCATGGAGTGCTTGGTGCTTGTTTTCACGGTTAGAATAGGTTGTCTCTAAATAAAGTCGCCTAACCTTATAAGAATTGGAATTTCTTTTGACGGAAGGCAGCTCATCACCGAAGATGCCCTTTCACTATGAAGGTTGATCCTTGATTCTCGTTATTCATCGTCGGAAATAATAGTCGTCTCTGCGCCTAAACTGGAGATCTTGGGTGTAATACATGATCTCTATGCTCATTTCAAGATGGTGTTTGGTTCCAAAGTTCTTCAGTTATTGTATATTATCATCTACACATGTAATCATAAGCTACATTTTAAATTTCTGCACATAAGTTCGATATCATCTTGGAGTACACATTTTGTACTAATATTATATTCTATGCTCAATGAAGAGTTTGTCCATGGATAGCCTATCAATGGTGCAGGATTCTGTCAAGATCTTATATATCCATATGAATAGTTTTGATCTGAACAAGATTATTGGCTTGCTGCAATGCTTACCATGTTTGGAGAAGTTCTATATAAAGGTGATAATTTCACGCACATTGGAAGCCCGCATATAGTATACTAGAATTAACTGTTCAGATGTTGCTCTTTCAACACTCTTTTTTTAGACCTTAACTGTTTTCAGTCTTCATGTCTATTTAGGCAACATGACGGGTTAAGAAAGTTATAACCAATCGGTGGATTCATAAGCACCAGGATTTTCTCACTTCTCATGACATTTGTCCGAAGACAATAACGCTAGAACGATATGTAGCCAACCATGCAAACACTAGATTTGTCGCATTCTTCCCACTAAATGCAATGTTACTATCGTCCATCAGGCTTAAGTTTATTAGCAACATGGTTTTGAGGTATGGGTATGTCGAAGAGCAAAAAAAGGAGTTTCAGGTGGACAAAATGGTTTATGAACATGCTGGGCTTCTATTTACAACATCTTATGGTCATAATCCAGTAAGTTTTACGACCTAGGATGTTCATTCTATGGACCTGACCGATCCATTTGACTGTGACTGCTGATAACAATGCTGCAGTTAGATGTTGTTGCCCTTATCAATCTGGGTTTTGTCTAAACCTGATGAACAATGAACCCTCGAGCTTTTGTACAGTTTGTAAGATGGAGTTAGATGTTGTTTCCCTTTTGATGTAGGGTGGAACCCTATAAGGCCGATCTTTCACGAAGGAGCGGATTCCTCGATGAACATGAAGAACACAAATGGAACACATGAAGGGAGACACAAGAGAATCACTCAAACCAACGAGATTAGGTCACACATATGCTAGATCCTCGAAACACAAAAGGAGATACAAGATCCATGCACGATACAAAGGTAACCAGTTCTTCTCTGAGAGGAGGTCTTGAGGTCTTCCCGTTTGGGGTCTTGAATCCAAGTGGATCTTCACCGAAGAGGTGATGGTCCCTCGCAATGAGTAGGTCCGGGTGGATGAGCGAGGCTCTATCTCACATATGGGCTATCACAACGCAAACCCTAAAACATAGGTAGGAGAAGAGTATATATAGTCTCGGGGGTGAAAGGGTACATGGGCCTCGGCCCAAGTCACTACGCATGCAGAGCCGGAAGTTCCAGACGCCGAAGGTTCCGGTGAGGGTCTGGCCTAACCAGAGAGTTGGCACGGGAGGAGCTGGGCTAGCGTCCTAGGGCCAGAATGTCTGGGCAAGCTGGAGGTTCTCGGACATGGAAGGTCCAGGCCTGGTTCCGGGCTAACCAGAAAGTGGGCACGCCCGGGCTAGACGGAGTTGTCGAAGGCCGGAAGTTCCGTGCCGGCCGGAGCTTCCGGGGGCCGGATGTTCCGGGCTCTTGCCGGAGGTTCCGGGCTGGACAGAGAGTTGATGCATGTCTCTTCTTCTTCAGTTCTCGGCTCCATGGCTGTGCATTGTACCTGATCACACATAGTGTCTCGGACTTAGGCAGTAGCCATGTCTCACTTGAAGGAGGGGAAAACTCAAGTAGGAGTGATGTCACCACAGATTGAATAGCACGAGCTATTGCTCTTGTCATGGGGCCACTTGGAGCTTGGATAGTCGAGGTAGTGTCCACGAGGATGGCCATAGGATGCTCTGCATCATCTCCCTCCCCTGGGAAAGATCTGACCTTAGATAAAAATCCTCATCACCATGGTACAGGGAGAGATCTTTGATGTTGAAGATGTCGCTCACGGAGTACTTGTCGCGTGGGATGTCGATCTTGTAGGCGTTGTTGTTGTAGTGCTCAAGCACCTTGAAGGGTCCATCGGCTCATGGTAGAAGTTTGGACTTGCGTTCATTGGGGAAGCGTTCCTTGCAAAGATGTAGCCACACAAGATCTCCAATGTTGAATATCATGGGTTGCTTGTTGACATTGAGCTTGGTCGCAAATCATTATACTTGGCGCTCGATGTTGTGCCTTGTATTTTCATGCATCTTCTTGAGGTAGTTCAATCGGGCACTTGCGTCCATATTCGTGCACTCTTGTAGTGGTAGAGGAAGAATGTCTAATGGGGACAATGGGTTGAATCCGTAGACGACCTCTAAGGTGGACTTGCCGGTAGTTGAATGTCTTGCGCGGTTGTAGGCGTACATGGCGATGTGTAGACACTCCTCCCACTACTTGATGTTCTTCTTGATCAACACGCGAAGCATAGTGGAGAGTGCGCGGTTTTCCACCTTCGTTTGGCCGTCGGTTTGTAGGTGGTATGTCGTGGAGAATAGTAGCTTGATCCCGAGGTTGGCGCATAAGGTCTTCCAAAAGTAACTCAAGAACTTGACGTCGCAGTCCGAGACAATAGTCTTTGGTACTCCATGTAGGCGCAAGATTTCCCTACAAAAAAGATTTGCAACATGTGAAGCATCATCTATCTTGTTGCAAGGAATGAAATGAGCCATCTTACAGAATCGGTCCATGACAACAAACATAGAATCCTTTCCATTTCTATTTCTAGGCGAACCAAGCACAAAATCCATGCTAATATCTTCCCTTGTGTGTTATGGAATTGGAAGGGGTGTATATAAACCATGAGATTGAGCTTTGGCCTTAGCTTTGTGACATGTTGAACATCAGTTAGTTAAGCGTGAGACGTTGCGGAACATCTTGGGCCAAAAATAGTTCCTGGACATCATAGCAAATGTCTTGTCGCGTCCAAAGTGTCCCATTAGTCCTCCTCCATGTTCCTCTTGCAAAAGTAACAAATGAAGAGAAGACTCGGGGATGCATAGTTTGTTAGCTCTCATAAGATAATCATCTTTGATGTAATAGCGTTCCCAAGATGTATGCGTTAAACATTTGGCATATGGAATAGCAAAACGAGGATCATGCACATACAAGTCTTTTATGTGCTCAAAAGCAATGACATTCAATTCAAGTTTGGTAACAAGCATGCATATGTGGGAAAGAGCGTCCGCCACAACATTGTCATTACCCTTGATGTACTTGATGACATAAGGAAATGACTCAATGAATTCACTCCATTTAGCATAACGATTGTTCAACTTAGTTTGACCCTTAAAGTACTTAAGTGTTTCATGATCGATGTGAAGAGTGAACTCATGAGGACGGAGATAATGCTCCCAAACATGCAAGACTCTTACTAAAGCATAAAGCTCTTTATCATAAATGGGATAATTGAGTTGCGCTCCGGAAAGTTTTTCACTAAAAAAGGTTATGGGGCGCCTCTCTTGCATTAACACACCTCCTATGCCATAACCACTAGCATCACAATGTATCGCAAAAGGTTTATCAAAGTTGGCCAAAGCAAGTAAAGGAGCATGTGTAAGTAAATTCTTAAGCTCGTTGAATGCGGCATCTTCAGATGGTCCCCAAACAAAGGGTGCATTCTTCTTGCTCAAAGCATGTAATGGTAAATTAATGGTGCTAAAATCCTTCACAAATCTACGGTAAAAACTGGCTAAACCAAGAAAACTGTGCACTTGTTGTAAGTTGGTTTATTGGGGCCAAGTTTTAATAGCTTTGACCATAGATTCATCTACATGAACACCCTTAGAAGACACAACGAGACCCAGGAAAACAAGCTTATCAACACCGAAAAGGAATTTGTCCATATTAGCATAAAGTCGCTCTTTCCTGAGGGTTTGCAACATGCTTCTAAGGTGGTTGACATGATCTTTAAGAGATTTGTTAAAAACAAGGATATCGTCAAAATAGACTACAACAAATACACCAATATAGGGTCGAAGAACAAAATGCATGAGTCACACGAAAGTACCGGGTGCTTCGGATAACCCATTGGCATAACAAGCCATTCATATAAGCCAAATTTGGTCTTAAATGCGGTTTTCCATTCATCACCTTCTTGGATGCGTATTTGATAATAGCCACTTTTAAGATCAATCTTAGAGAAAATTGCGGCTCTGCTAAGCTCATCTATCATATCATCTAGGCGTGGAATGGGGTAACGATAACGCACGGTAATAGCATTGATAGGACGGCAATCGGAACACTGGGATATGTACCATCTTTCTTTGGAATAAGGATTACCGGGACGGCACAAAGGCTCAAGCTTTCACGTACTTGTCCGTTGCCGATGAGTTGTTGTACTTGCCGTTGGATCTCCTTGGTTTCCTCGGGATTGACACGATATGGCTCCTTGTTAGGAAGGGGTGCTCCGGGTATGAGGTCGATGTGGTGTTTGATGCCACCTAGAGGAGGTATACCCGGAGGTAGCTCGTCGGGGAAAACATCTTGAAATTCCTACAATAGAGAAAATAACACTAAAGGGAGATTGTGAGAGTTGTTATTTTTTGGAGCCTCGTCCTTGCACAAAAGGACATAGTTCATGAGGTTCTCACACACTTCTCTCATCTCACATTTGGTGGAAAATAATACTAAGTTCTTGTCATTCATCGTGGAAGCACTCTATTTGGGCTTGTGGCGCTCACTCTCTTTTGGGTGGTTCGCTCTCTCACTATTCTCTCCATGACGGGTCGCTTGCTTGGCGGTGATCACTTGGCTTGGAGACATAGGTCGTAGCACATATTCCTTGCCATTCATTTTGAAGCTATAGTAATTTGTACGCCCGTTGTGGCTGACACCTCGGTTAAATTGCCATGGCCGTCCTAGGAGGAGGTCGCAAACGGACATTGGAGCGACATCACACTCCAAAGTGTCTTCGTATGCTTTGATTTTGAAAGATACTTCCACTGTATGCTCGACATGGATAGTGCCGGAGTCGCTAAGCCATTGAACCTTGTAGGGATGTGGGTGCTTCATCTTGACTAATTGGAGTTTGGATCAAAGTTCTTCACTTGCTAAGTTATGGCAACTCCCTCCATTGATGATGACCTTGACATACTGTCCATTGATGCCAGCCTTGGTGTGGAAGATATGGCATCTTTGGTCCTCATCTTGTTGTTGTTGAAGAGTCAAGACCATGGAGACAACAAGAGCGGGGCTTGAGTCTTCGTCACACAAAACATTATTATCTTCATCGTCGTTCACTTGCCGCTGTATGACCACATTCTCAAGGGCTTCCATTTCTCCTTCACTCATGGAGTCATATGTACCATCGTCGTTGAAGATCATGGTGCTCTTGTTTGTACATTCGAAGGACTTGTGGCCGCGGCTGCCACATGTGAAGCATTTGAAGGAACTTGTCTTGACGGTCTCATCGGTCGGAGTAGATGATGATGAAGCTCTCGGCTTAAAGTTGCTTGTAGTTCGAGCATGCCTTGAGGTTGTCGAAGTTTTCTTGAAACTTGACTTGTCGCCGTTGCTTGTAGATGGCTTGATTAAGGTAGAAGGTGTTGGAGTTATTGAAGCTTGGGTGTTGGAGAAACCGTAGCTCTTGGATGAGAACATGGCATATTTGAAGTCATCTTGCACTTGGTGTTCCTCCTTGGTAGCTTGATGCACTAGCTCGATGAGGTTCGAATATGGTTGGAAGTCGGCTATCTTGTTGATTGGATGGTTGAGTCCATTCAAGAAATGTGCCATAGTTTGCTCATCATCTTCCGTGACATTCGCTCTTATCATGGCAATGTCCATTTCCTTGAAGTATTCTTCAACACTCTTTGTTCCTTGCTTGAGGAGTTGGAGTTTCTTGAAGAGGTCGTGATTGTACTCGGTTGGGACAAAACATGCTCTCATGACATCCTTCATTTGCGCCCAAGTAGTGACGGGTGGTTCACCTCTTGCCTCACGGCGCTCAATGACTTGTTCCCACCAAATGAGGACATAGTCTTGGAACTCAAGGGATGCCATCACAATCTTCTTATCTTTCTCATAGTTGTGCAAACGGATGATTTTTTCAACCTTCAATTCCCATGATAGGTACTCTTCGGGGTCATTGCTTCCACTGAACTTGGGCATGGTGAACTTTAGCTTGCCGTAGCGTTGCTCTTCATTGTGTTGGGGTCAGCGATGATGACGTCCTTGACGAGGAGAATTGTCTCCCTCGACTTGCTCTTGTCTTGGAGGATTTCCATTGTCTTCTCGCTCTTGTTGAACATGAGGTGCTTGTCGAGCTTGAGGAACTTGATGATGCACTCTTGATTGAAAAATCCTCTATTGAACTCCTTTGCGAAGCGCTTCTTGTTGCTCATGAGCTTGTCGGTTGCACATGGCGATGGCTCAACTTGAATCTCAGAGGGCACGTTGCGCCTCAAGTGCATGCGCTTCACATATTTGTTGTTCTTGATGTTGTGCCTCGGCATCTTGTGCATCTTGGTGTTGTCGCGCTCGTTCTTCCTCTTCTTGATGGCGTTGGTGTTGCCGTTCTCATGCTTGCGGGAAAGTACCTTGGTTTTGATAGTGTCGTTGCTCTTGAGAGGCGTTGCCGTGTAGAGGATTGCGATTTTCTTGACGGTCTTGGCACGCGGTACGACGAAGAGTATTTGATGTCGGGTTACTTGAGCCAGAGATGGTGTCGTTAGAGTGTCGGCTTGAGCGGCTACATCTTGAGTAGGACGAAGTGGAAGAAGAGCGGTTGAGCAACAAGGCACGAATCTTGTCCATTCTTGTGTCATTCTCTTGTTTGTGGTCGTCGAGCTTGTTGTCGAAGTAGTCTCTTGTACGTTGCTCGGAGAGTCGCAAGTCGGTAGCGAGGTTTTCGATGCGTTCATTCATTGTTTGTTGCTTTTGAGGCAAAGCTTGTTGTGCACCAAAGAGGTGGCTCTTGGTGACGTAGGAGGACATGTCGTCATCTTGCTCGATGAAGAGTGCGTTGGTAGAAGTACTTGGCCTATCCATCATTCCAAGCAAATATGTGAGTGGGAGAAAGATAAGAACTTATACCAAATGTACCTTGACCGATGTTGAAGATGGATCAAAGATCACTCAAATCTGGAACAAGGAAATAGAACAATTTGTACAAATTCTTGTCGGGTTCTCACACCTACACAAGTAAAAGCTTATAGTGGAGCTCGATTAGGATGGTGGCACAAAAATGATGCAATCGATAGTGAGATTCAATAATGTGGAAAAAGATTCACAAGTTTGCAATGTAACAAGTAGACCAATAGCAAGATGTGGTACTTGGAAACACACATGCAAATAGATAAATGGGGTCGTGCAACCAAGGAATGAGCCAAAATGTGGAATCCATGAAAATGCACTTGTTGCACAACTCTAGAGAGACGCTAGCACGATTGCACAATAGGCAGATACAAACTTGTGCACAACCTACTAAGCAAAAATGCAACGACTTCTATCCCAAGTATGCTATATTTCTATGATATTATCCAAGATGATCTAGTATGACAATCTTAGTGTGGTATGATGCTTTCTTGCTTAAAAGCTCTTTGCTTATCTTTTCTCTTTGCTTAGAAACTTGTTTGGCTCTTTATGTTTTGAGCTCTTTTCTCATGCAAACCTTCACGAACCAACATAGCAATTGTGTATGCGAGGACAACTTTGTGACACAAAAGATGATACCAAGATATGGACCAATGATATGATATGTATGCAATGGGAAGTATGATCACTAATGTGCACAAGTGACGTTGTCGGCAATACTCAATGGCTACTCTCGATGGGTAAGTGACGCAAAAGGAAGGCTATGGGGGGTTATCAATGCAATGGCAAGAAATACACAATGGGTTGTCGCGGTTACTATACTTGCTTATGGTTGAGATTGTCAAAATGATGTGATTGTTGTCGATGTCGTAGTGCACATTCTTCAGTACATTGGCGAAATGCCGCTGCACCATAGTCGGAGTTGTCGAAGTAGTGGAAGTCGTCGAAGATGCACAGACTTTCTATCTAGTCCGGAAGTTCCGGGCAAGACGGAAGGTCTGAGGTCCGGAGGTTCCAGGTGGCCTACTTGCTTTCTCAGCCCTCCTGGGCCGCAAATTGTTCAAGGCGAGAGCGATGCATTCGCTTGCCCAGAAAATGTAGTAAGAAATGGGATGTAAATTTTAAAAACACAACAAACCGACAATTAGTTTCAAATAACTTTTTTTAAGATTTCGAGATTTTGGATTTAATTGTTTTTTTGCGGGGAAAATTACGTTGGATCTTAAATTGATATAAATTTATTATTTTTAAATTAGTTTGAACATGATTCGAAATTTTAGGATTAAAAACAGTTTGGACCACAAGAAAATATAAAAAAAATTGTTGAATTTTTAACCGTGCCAGAATGTGGGCTGTAAGGGTAACAGAAAGAATATGCACTTCAAAAAAATCCTTAAGAATTAGCCAATGGACTATACATTTATTAGCAATAATGGCAGATGTGTTGTATGTTGTTTTCCACATATTTGAGGCTAACTTGTGGGCCTACTAGGTTGACGCGTACGGTTTCCTAAAAGAAGGTTGACGCGCACGCAAGGCCGTGTCAACCTAGTTAACACATGAGAGTAGTGACTATTGGATGTCCATCCCATGGTCGTGGTGCTTCTTCAATCTCTGCTCTTCCTACTCCAGCTGCTCAAACCAGCATTGGCCGGACTGCCTGCTCGCTCCTCCCGTGGTCAGCTGTGCTGCTGCGCAGGCCTCACCGCCCCACCCTACTCCCATCACTGGCTTGGCCATCCCTCTACTCACCCATGATACGTCTTCGTCGTATCTATAATTTTTGATTGTTCCATGCCAATATTCTACAACTTTCATATACTTTTGGCAACTTTTTATACTATTTTTGGGACTAACATATTGATCCAGTGCCCAGTGCCAGTTCCTGTTTGTTGCATGTTTTTTGTTTTGGAGAATATCCATATCAAACGGAGTCCAAATGGGATAAAAACTAACGGAGATTTTTTTTGGAATATATATGATTTTTGGGAAGAAAAATCCACGCGAGATGGTGCCCGAGGTGGCCACGAGGTAGGAGGGCGCGCCTGCCCCCCCAGGCGCGCCCCTGACCCTCGTGGGCCACCCGTAGGGCGGTTGGTGCCCTTCTTTTGCCGCAAGAAAGCTAATATCCGGATAGAGATCGTGTTAAAATTTCATCCCAATCGGAGTTACGGATATCCGGGAATATAAGAAACGGTGAAAGGGAAGAATCGGAGAACACAGAAATAGAGAGAGATAGAGAGATAGATCCAATCTCGGAGGGGCTCTCGCCCCTCCCTTGCCATGTAGGCCATGGACCATAGGGGAAACCCTTCTCCCATCTAGGGAGAAGGTCAAGGAAGAAGAAGAAGGAGTCTGGCTCTCTCCCCCTCGCTTTCGGTGGCACCGGAGTGCCACCAGGGGCCATCATCATCACCGCGATCTACACCAACACCTCCACCATCTTCACCAACATCTCCATCACCTTCCCCCTCTATCTACAGCAGTCCACTCTCCCGCAACCCGCTGTACCCTCTACTTGAACATGGTGCTTTATGCTTCATATTATTATCCAATGATGTGTTGCCATCCTATGATGTCTGAGTAGATTTTCGTTGTCCTATCGGTGGTTGATGAATTGCTATGATTGATTTAATTTTCTTGTGGTTATGTTGCTGTCCTTTGGTGCATCATATGATTGCGCGCGTGGATCACACCCTAGGGTTAGTTCTATGTTGATAGGACTATGTATTGGAGGGCAAGAGTGATAGAAGCTTCAACCTAGCATAGAAATTGATGCATACGGGATTGAAGGGGGACCAATATATCTTAATGCTATGGCTGGGTTTTACCTTAATGAACATTAGTAGTTGCGGATGCTTGCTAATAGTTCCAATCATAAGTGCATAGAATTCCATGTCAGGGATGACATGCTAGAAGTAGCCTCTCCCACATAATACTTGCTATCGGTCTAGTAAAGTAGTCAATTGCTTAGGGGCAATTTCGCAACTCCTACCACCACTTTTCCACACTCGCTAAATTTACTTTATTGTTTCTTTATCTAAACAGGCCCTACTTCTTATTTATGTACTCTTTATTATCTTGCAAACCTATCCAACAACACCTACAAAGTACTTCTAGTTTCATACTTGTTCTAGGTAAAGTGAACGTCAAGCGTGCGTAGAGTTGTATCGGTGGTTGATAGAACTTGAGGAAATATTTATTCTACCTTTAGCTCCTCGTTGGGTTCGACAGCCTTACTTATCGAAAACTGTTGCGATCCCCTATACTTGTGGGTTATCATGACCTTTTTCTGGCGCCGTTGCCGGGGAGCAATAGCGTAGGGTGAATATGCTCGTGTGTGCTTGTTTGCTTTATCACTAAGTAATTTTTATTTGCTGTTCTTAGTTGTTCTCTATCTTTAGTTATGGATATGGAACACGAAATACCAAAAAAATTAGGTGTACTTGCTACTCATGCAGATGGGGAACCTCCTAAAACCCTCGATGCTGGTTATGTGAAAAATATTATGTACTACTGTCACACCCTAGCTAGTCATGCATTAGAGTGTTGCATCATGTTTACTCTTTCATCAGAAACTTGAAATGGGGATGACAGAACCCCCAGTCCCCTCTGAAACCAACTAGGGTTACTAAAACAAATTTTCAATGAACCTGAAATGCCCTTCTAAAATGCCCATCATTTTTGCCTTGGTTCAGAACCTCTGCCAAAAATGGTGCACACTTTTCTAGGCCATCCTAGGGTTCTTGAGTTAAATCATAACTATTTGAATTTGGGCATTTAAAATAATATAAAATATTTAAATGCTCAAATATCTCCAAACTAAAATGTTTCATGTTGGAAATAATCCAACTATGAGCCAGGAGTAGTTTGGTGAATTTTGGAGTTGCCTAGGTATTTTATTTAATTCAACAAAGTTGCAGTTATATTAAATAAAACAGAAAACAGAAAAAAACTAAAAGGGAGAAGCTTACCTGGGCTCCTCCCTGTTCAGCCCGGCCCAGCTAGCCAGCCCAGCACTGTAGCTCCCCGTCGTCTTCCTCCCCACGCCCCGAAGCTGCTGCGTGCTCGCGCGCGCGCGGCCGCGCGGCCACCTCCTGCTTGCCGACGCCCTCCTGGCCGCGTGGACGACGCCCGCAGCCCGTCCCGATCCCCCTGCTCTCGCTCACTCTCCCCCGTTTCTCCCTCGCTCTCTCTCGCTCTCGGCCGAAGCACACCGTCGCCGCCGTTCGCCTTAGCCACTGCCTCCGGCCACCCCTCGCTCCCCCGAGTAGCTCAGAAGCTCCGCCACAACTCCCTCTTCCTCCCCACCGCTCCACGAGTCCCCGGAAGCCCTGCATCGCCGCCACGTCGCCGTTCCCCTCTTCGGGCTCCGACCACCGTCGCCGACGAATTCGCCGTCTCCAGCGCGTCCCCGAGCCCGCTTTGACGCCCACTGCAACCGCGGTGAGCCCCCGAGCCGTTTCCCCCTCTCCTTCCCCTTGTTCCCTCACCGTAGCTGCATCCCCACCTCGGCCGAACCTCCGCCGTCGCCGAGCTCGCCGTCGACGCAGCTCCGGTGACCATTTGGTCACCCCGGCGAGTCCAACACGTTCGCAAGAACCCGTAGAGCATCCCTAGCGCCTCACTTTGCTCGACTTCGAGCTCCAGCACCAATCCCGCGCACGACCGAACCCCGGCGGCCGCAGCCGAGCTCACCGCCGTCAACTCCGGCCACCCCGACCCCAACGGACTCCGCCAAGAGCCGCGGGTCGTCCTCAGCTTCACTCCGGTGGTCGCCACGTTCCATTTGGTGGCCGAAACGACCAAAACCACTATCGCCGCCGCACTGTTGGTCGCCGCCGGCCAGAACTCCGGCGAGCTGACATGGCCTAGTTAATTAGCCACTAATCCACCACCTACTGACGCTGACAAGTGGGCCCCAGGGGTTAGTCAAAGCTAACCAGCCCGGGGTCAACGCGGGCTTAGCCCCTGGTCACTGACGTGTGGACCCCACACGTCAGGTTTGACCCGAGCCAGCCCTGTTGACCTGCTGATGTCACTGTGATGTCAGGCTGACGCAGTAAATGATATTCTGAATTTAATTTAAATCAGGAAATTCCAGAATATTATTTAAACTTCAAAAATTCATAACTTTTATTCTGTAACTCCAAATTGGACAAATAATATATGAAAAATGATCAGAAAAATCCAATCTATCCATCTGTACTATTTTCATGCATGATCAAACAAGTTAACTTGATGTTTCAATCAGAACAAGAAAAGGCACTTTAAAAGGCCATATTTGAATTTGGAATTTGAATCTTTGATTCAAATTTGCTCAAACACATCTGGTTTTAGTTGCATTAGCCCAACACACTCATATTGCCATGTTTCGTGCATGCATCATATTGTTGCACATTGTTTGGTGATGCCTGTGTATCGTTATCCTTTGCGACAGGATCTGTCCCCGAGGAGTACCGTGATTACCCTAACGAGGAATCGTATCCGTGCAACGAACCATCAGGCAAGCAACCAACCATTTGATCATATCGATACAATCCCATGTTCTCGCTCCTGCTCTCTTTTACTGCATTAAGACAACGCGATTCAAACTGCTGTGTGCTACGGTAGTTGAACCCATTTCCTCTGCATGACCTGTCATTGCCACAGTAACTAGATGAAACCCACTAGCATGTGTAGGAGTTGATTGAGCCATATGTATGTGTTGTTCCTACCTTGCTATGCCTGCTATGCTTAGAGTCGTGTCAGGTCTGGTTCATCTGGGTGATGGGCTAGAGTGAAATGATTATGTCGGTAATGAGAGTGGTGTGGTGAACACGATTTGGTAAAGGTATCGATGAGAGGCCATGTAGGAGTACATGGTGGGTTGTTTCATTGAAGCCGACCTTAAGCACTGAGATCTGTATGTGTGATTTAAGAATCAGCTACTACCATGCATTGGGCCCGAAACCAATGGACCCTCTCGACTTCTTATTCACCCTAGCTCTCCGTCCAGGAGTTGCAAGTAGTTTCTGGTGTTTGTAGCCTACTGGAGGCCGTGGACAGCGCTGACCGTAGGGGTGGGCTGTGATGCGGTAGGTACGTGGCCGGGTGTACCGAATACCCGTTAGGTATCTCGGGAACCCTGTTCACATCGTTCGGGGCCGTATGGGAAACCTCGGCCGGACTCCCTGCGGATGGAACCTGAATAGGCGATAAACCTGGACTGGAAGCTTAGGTGATTAGGTAGGTCGTGGCCGACACCCACGTTGGGCTTCCGCTTGAAGGTTGCCGAGTACATGTCGTGTAAACGACGATAAGTGGTGAGAGCGTGTATGAAGAAGTACACCCCTGCAGGGTTAACATGATCTATTCGAATAGCCGCGTCCGCGGTGAAGGACTACTTGGTTGCCTATACAGTTCATAGACAAGTAAATGGAAACTATTAAAAGCCTCAAGATAAGTGTGAGTGCCGAGGATGGCTCTTCCGTAGGAAGACGGAGGTGGATCCTCGGTAGTGTATTGAAGTGGTGAATGGTGGACTCGTGTGCGCAAAACTATTTCAAATGGAGTATCGTAGGATAGTCTAGCCAAGAGTCAAAGCTGGCTTGCTGCAATAACTCCACCAACCCTTCTTGATACTATGCATGTATGTAGGATCTGATGTAAGTCTTGCTGAGTACCTTTGTACTCATGTTGCTATAATCTACATTTTTACAGAAGACGCTGCAACCCCTTCTGATGGGTTCTATGTAGACGTTGACATCAACGAGTAGGCTAAAGACCCAGGTGGTGACCCTGAGCTTGTGGAGGACCACATAGTATAGCCAGGCTTTCCAAGCCTCTTTTATTTTACTAGTTGTCTGTACTCAGACAAGTTACTTCCGCTGTTGGCCTGTATGATTGTATAACTTGTATGTTGGGTCGTGAGACCCGTAACTTTGTGTGTATATTATGTATGGCTCCCTGAGCCTTAAATAAAGTACTTGTGTCGTAGAGTCATGTTGTGATGCTTCGTTGTATTTGCACATATCGAGCATAATGTGTGTATGATTGAAATGCTTGGTATGTGTGGGATCTGACTATCTAGTTGTTTATCTTTAGTAGCCTCTCTTACCGGGAAATGTCTCCTAGTGTTACCGCTGAGCCATGGTAGCTTGCTACTGCTCTGGAACACTTAGGCTGGCCGGCATGTGTCCTTCTTCGTTCCTGTGTCTGTCCCTTCGGGGAAATGTCACGCTTTGAGTACCGGAGTCCTGTTAGCCCGCTACAGCCCGGTTTACCGGAGTCCTGCTAGCCCAGTGCTACAGCCCGGACCCACTTGCTGATGACCGACACGTTCGAAGCTGGGTCATGGATGCCTGTCCCTGTAAGTCTGTGCCACTTTGGGTTTACGACTAGTCATGTCAGCCCGGGCTCTTTATCATATGGATGCTAGCGACACTATCATATACGTGAGCCAAAAGGCGCAAACGGTCCCGGGAAAAAGGTAAGACGACACCCGTGGGGATACCGTGCGTGAGGCCGCAAAGTGATATGAGGTGTTACCAGCTAGATCGATGTGACATCGAGTCGGGGTCCTGACAGCGTTGGCATCAGAGCCGGACTGCCTGTAGGTTCTCCAAGCCAAACTGGTCGATGTTGAGTCTAGAAATTCTTTAGTTATATGTAGGGGAATTGTTTGTGGGTTGGAACGTAAGGCTCTTTTTACTCCTTATATCTTATGACATTCTGATCTGAGTCAGTCCATTCTTCCACCGGGGGTTAAGGAATTAGGATCTGTTCTCTCTATCAGGATCACGTGTTACTAATCAGTAGTACCTTATAAGTTTGATGGATACAAGCCTAGTTCAGTTCTACTACCACATTATGTTGTTAGAATGGATTCAGAACTTGATATGATGATGTTGGGTGTGTACGAAATCCTTTGTCAAATGTCTCAATATCCTTTTTGAGCATTTACAGCTGTTATGCTGCCGAAATTTTGCTAGAAATTCTAATGCCTTTGCATTATAACTGTGCTTTCAGATGGCCACTCGCGACCTCAATCAAGTGGTTCGCCTGACTCGATGCCTAGATGTACCCGGCCATACTGCTAAGTTGGTCAGGGTAATGACTGAGGCTGGATACCGCTGGTATCCTGAGTACACGGTCGAAGAGCAATTCCGAGACTTTAATCAAAGCCAGTATCTCTGCACTGTCAGGATATTTCCATCTTATCCTGGATCCACTGAGCCTCTTCACTGCTCCTATGGACTCGGGGTTACTATCGAGATGGCTGTGCAGGATGCCGCCTACTCCATGATGACCATTATGCGAGTCAGATCTGGGTTATTTCGGGACTCTGACTTCCGGTATATGCCAGGATCACTTCCGGGAGCACAAGGATATTTCCAGGCTATATATGCTGATTCCACTCAGGAGGATTCACGAACTCGCACCACTGCTGAGATGCTCGAGGATAAGGACCGTGAAAATCGGGCCTTAAGGTTAGAGCTCTTCAATACCCGTGCTGACCACTGGGCCACTTTGACTCGGTTCGCACCGGCGGTGCAAGCTGGATTTTCAGATATGCGCGATCTCTATCCTGTGAGATCTGCTCTGCCAGACGTGATGGTTTGGCGTGATGTAGGAGGCATCACCCCACCTCGCGGTCCCCGCAGGCCACCGTTTGCTGGTCCAAGACCTCATCCTAGCCCCTATGGTCCACAAGCTCCGCGAGACCGTCTGTTTCCGGATGATCATGTTGAACTTCCGGGCTATGGAGGTGACTTCTACGAGGACTACTACGGATCGGTCTGAGTTAGTGATAGTATCCCTAGTTCGCACTAGCTGTGTCGTCTGTCGTCCCGCGTGACTCGTGGGATATGACCTAGTTTGTACTCTTTCCGGAGTTGTAGAAAAATAATGTATAGGAGTTTGGAATGCCTCCGATGAGATGTAATCCCTTTTCACCGTAATAGTACTTTGTTTGGTCTTGTACTAAACCTTGTATGGTGTGTATGACGATGGAATAAAAGAAGCAGTTTCTGTATCTACCATGTCATACGGATGATCATCTTGCATTCCGAGTTATTCCTTGCATTATGTATCCTATGTCGGAATTTTATCATTCTGACTAAATCATTGGCTTGTTTACCTAGGATGGTCAACACGCGCGCCAACCCTGCTTCTCAAGAGCAGGCCGAAGGCAGTGAAGCCAGGAATGAAAATCTGCCTCATCCTCCTTCACTAGCCGAGGTGATGATGGAAGCTGAGAGAAACAAGCGGGAGACAAACCGTTTGTTGGAGCGTATTGAACAGAATACAGCACACCATCAGAGGGCTAACGTGGTGTCACTCAGCGATTTTATCAAATTGCATCCACCCACGTTCCACCACTCCGTCGAGCCTCTCGACGCTGATGACTGGCTTCGCAGTATTTCTCACAAGCTGCGTTCCGCGCTGGTAGCGGAGGCTGACAAGGTCACCTTTGCCGCATATCATCTTGAAGGCCCCGCCAGTCTATGGTGGGAGAATTATGGAGCTATGCGCCCAGCGGGCCATGTCACTACTTGGGCTGAGTTCAGCGAGGCTTTCCGTGAACATCACATTCCGGAGGGTCTCATGGACTGTAAGCGTGAAGAATTTTGCAATTTCACCCAAGGCCGACTTTCCGTGGATGCCTATAGCAGAGAGTTTGGTAAGCTCGCCCGATATGCAGCTGAGGAAGTGTCTACTGACGCCAAGAAGCAAGCAAGGTTCCGTAAGGGCCTTAGTCCTGAGCTTCGCCGCGACCTCCGCCTGCATGAGTGCACATCTTTTTCGAAACTTGTCAACAAAGCCATCAGTGCTGAAACTGGTCAGACTGACTATGACGCAACACGCAAGCATGGACGTGACATGGGTTCCTCATCCGGTGCTGGTCCTCAGAAGCGCCGCGTGTGGGTACCCAACACCGCCTTGCCACCCAGGTTCACACCGAGGCCATCTTTCCAGGCGCCTCGCCCCGCTCAACAGTCTGCACCGGCCAAGCCCTATGGGGGTCCAATCAATAATGCTCCTCCACGTACCAGTTCCGTGACCTGTTTCAAGTGTGGGGAATCTGGTCACTATATGCGTGAGTGCCCCCAGACCAACCCCAATCAATCTGCTAAAGCTGTTGGCCGTGGCAAGCCGACAGGAAAAGTGTTCCACGCTAAACCGGTCACCGCTTCACGTGGCCATGTCAACTGTGTCTCTGCCGAAGAAGCTCAAGAAGATTCCAACGTCGTTCTCGGTACGCTTCTTGTTAATTGCCACCCGGCATCTGTTCTTTTCGATACAGGAGCCTCTCATTCCTTTATATCTGAAAATTATGCTCGTTTGCATAACGTTGCATTCTGTGATCTGCCGTCCACTATGGAAATCTCTACCCCTGGGTCTAGATGGCAGACCTCTAGGGTAAGTTATGGGAATGAAATCCAAGTCGATAGACTTGTCTTCCTTGCATCTTTGATAGCCCTTAAATCTTCAGACATTAATATCATTTTGGGTATGGACTGGATGTCAGCTCATCATGCCAAAATTGATTGCTTCTCTAGGACTGTTCAACTCACCCATCCTTCGGGAAAGATAGTCAACGTCTTGACCCGAATAGCCAAGCGGCAGTTATATTCTCTTAACGCCAGTCCTTTGCCAGACCTTGAGGACGTTCCGGTAGTCCGTGATTTTCCGGATGTCTTTCCAGAGGAATTGCCAGGGGTTCCACCTGACAGGGATGTTGAGTTCGTAATAGACCTCATTCCAGGAACCGTTCCGATTGCTAGAAGACCTTATAAGATGGAACCCCTAGAACTAGCCGAGCTTAAGAAGCAACTCGATGAATCCTTGAAAAGGGGTTTCATCCGCCCTAGTTCATCTCCGTGGGCTTGCCCCGTCCTATTCGTCAAGAAGAAGGATGGTACGGACCGGATGGTTGTAGATTACCGACCTGTCAATTTGGTCACAATCAAGAACAAATACCCGCTTCCCAGGATCAACGATCTGTATGATCAGCTCGCTGGATCCTCAGTCTTCTCCAAGATGGATTTGAGGTTGGGCTACCATCAAATCAAAATCAGAAACGGGGACATTCCTAAAACGGCCTTTGTTACTCGTTACGGCCAATACGAGTACACCGTCATGTCCTTCGGTTTAACCAACGCTCCAGCCACCTTTTCTCGGTTAATGAACTCAATCTTCATGGAGTATTTGGATAAATTCGTCGTAGTTTATCTCGATGATATACTCATCTACTCCAAGAACGAGGAAGAACATGCCGAACATCTAAGACTAGTGTTGCAGAAACTTCGAGAGCATCGCCTTTATGCCAAATTTTCTAAATGTGAATTCTGGTTGCCAGAAGTGACCTATCTGGGTCATGTAATATCTGGTAAAGGTATTGCGGTTAACCCTGAGCGAGTTCAAGCCGTCCTTGATTGGACTCCACCCGAATCGGTCAAGCAAGTTCGGAGTTTTCTAGGCTTAGCGAGCTATTGCCGTCGCTTTGTCGAGAACTTCTCCAAAGTTGCTAAACCTCTAACCGAACTCCTCAAGAAAGATAAAAAGTTCGAATGGACTCCACAATGTGAGCACAACTTTCAGGAACTGAAAAGACGCCTGACCTCTGCTCCTGTGCTGGTACCCCCAGACTTCTCCAAAAACTTTGTTATCTACTGCGACGCCTCACGACAAGGGCTAGGTTGCATTCTCATGCAAGATCGACACGTAATTGCTTACGCTTCACGGCAATTGCACCCACATGAGGAGAATTACCCTACTCATGATCTAGAACTTGCAGCCGTAGTCTATGCACTTAAGACCTGGCGACATTACCTTCTCGGTAATCGTTGTGAAATATTCACTGATCACCAAAGTCTGAAGTACATCTTCACCCAACCGGATCTGAATCTTAGGCAAAGACGTTGGGTTGAATTGATCACAGACTTCGACTTAGGAATAACCTACACCCCAGGGAAAGCCAACGTCATGGCTGATGCGCTAAGTCGTAAATCTTATTGTAACAACCTGATGTTACAACAAAGTCAACCGCTTCTCCATGAGGAATTTCGGAAGCTTAACCTTCACATTGTACCTCAAGGTTTTCTCTCCACCTTGGTGGCAAAACCTACCCTTACGGATCAAATTATCAAAGCACAGAAGGTAGATCCGGGAATCTCCCGCATCAAGAGAAACATTCAGAAAGGAATTGCGAATTGTTTCTCCGTTAATGATCAAGGAGTCGTATACTTCGGGGATCGACTAGTGGTTCCCAAGGTGCGCAACCTGAGGCGATTGATCCTTAAGGAAGCTCATGAATCTCCTCTCACCATTCATCCCGGTAGTACTAAGATGTATCAGGACCTACGCCAGAGGTTCTGGTGGACTAGGATGAAGAGAGAAATTGCTCAGTATATTGCCAATTGCAACGTCTGTCGTCGTGTAAAAGCAGAGCATCAACGGCCTGCTGGCACCCTTCAACCCTTAGCTATTCCTGAATGGAAATGGGATAAGATTGGTATGGATTTCATTACCGGTTTTCCCCGGACCAAAAGAGGGAATAATGCTATTTTCGTCGTGGTCGATCGTCTTTCCAAAGTAGCTCATTTCTTACCTGTTCGTGAGAGTATAACCGCTAGTCAGCTGGCAGACTTATACATCTCCCGAATAGTGTCCCTCCATGGTGTTCCTTTGGAAATCAATTCGGATCGAGGAAGTCTTTTCACCTCTCGATTTTGGGAAAGTTTCCAAAACTCTATGGGAACTCGTCTCTTCTTTAGCACCGCTTTCCACCCTCAGTCAAGTGGTCAAGTGGAACGCGTCAACCAAATTCTAGAAGACATGCTTCGAGCCTCTGTTATCTCGTTCGGAATGGACTGGGAGAAGTGCCTTCCATTTGCCGAATTCGCTTACAACAACAGCTATCAATCTAGCTTGGGTAAAGCCCCTTTTGAAGTTCTCTATGGACGACGATGTCGAACACCCCTTAACTGGTCAGAGACCGGGGAAAGACAATTCTTTGGCCCGGATATGATTCAGGAAGCAGAAGAACAAGTTCGTATCGTTCGTGAAAAGTTGAAAACAGCCCAATCTCGTCAAAAGAGTCAATATGACCGAAAACATAAGGCTATGACTTTCGAGGTTGACGAGAAGGCTTATCTTCGGGTCACCCCTCTGAAGGGAACCCATCGTTTCGGTATCAAAGGCAAATTGGCTCCTCGTTACATTGGACCTTTTCGCATTCTTGCCAAACGAGGAGAAGTTGCCTACCAGTTGGAACTACCTCCGCACCTCTCCAGAGTTCACGATGTCTTCCACGTTTCTCAACTCAGGCGTTGCTTCTCGGATCCTATCCGTGAAGTGGACCACGAAACGCTTGATCTCCAAGATAATCTTACCTATCGAGAGTATCCCATCCGTATCCTCGATCAAGCCGAGCGTACCACGCGACGTCATAATATCAAGTTTCTCAAGGTTCAATGGTCGCACCATTCTGAAGATGAAGCAACTTGGGAAAGGGAGGATCGTCTTCGACTCGAGTATCCCGCCTTCTTCTCGGAGGAACCCAAATCTCGGGACGAGATTCTTTTGAGTGGGGGTGAGTTGTCACACCCTAGCTAGTCATGCATTAGAGTGTTGCATCATGTTTACTCTTTCATCAGAAACTTGAAATGGGGATGACAGAACCCCCAGTCCCCTCTGAAACCAACTAGGGTTACTAAAACAAATTTTCAATGAACCTGAAATGCCCTTCTAAAATGCCCATCATTTTTGCCTTGGTTCAGAACCTCTGCCAAAAATGGTGCACACTTTTCTAGGCCATCCTAGGGTTCTTGAGTTAAATCATAACTATTTGAATTTGGGCATTTAAAATAATATAAAATATTTAAATGCTCAAATATCTCCAAACTAAAATGTTTCATGTTGGAAATAATCCAACTATGAGCCAGGAGTAGTTTGGTGAATTTTGGAGTTGCCTAGGTATTTTATTTAATTCAACAAAGTTGCAGTTATATTAAATAAAACAGAAAACAGAAAAAACTAAAAGGGAGAAGCTTACCTGGGCTCCTCCCTGTTCAGCCCGGCCCAGCTAGCCAGCCCAGCACTGTAGCTCCCCGTCGTCTTCCTCCCCACGCCCCGAAGCTGCTGCGTGCTCGCGCGCGCGCGGCCGCGCGGCCACCTCCTGCTTGCCGACGCCCTCCTGGCCGCGTGGACGACGCCCGCAGCCCGTCCCGATCCCCCTGCTCTCGCTCACTCTCCCCCGTTTCTCCCTCGCTCTCTCTCGCTCTCGGCCGAAGCACACCGTCGCCGCCGTTCGCCTTAGCCACTGCCTCCGGCCACCCCTCGCTCCCCCGAGTAGCTCAGAAGCTCCGCCACAACTCCCTCTTCCTCCCCACCGCTCCATGAGTCCCCGGAAGCCCTGCATCGCCGCCACGTCGCCGTTCCCCTCTTCGGGCTCCGACCACCGTCGCCGACGAATTCGCCGTCTCCAGCGCGTCCCCGAGCCCGCTTCGACGCCCACTGCAACCGCGGTGAGCCCCCGAGCCGTTTCCCCCTCTCCTTCCCCTCGTTCCCTCACCGTAGCTGCATCCCCACCTCGGCCGAACCCCGGCGGCCGCAGCCGAGCTCACCGCCGTCAACTCCGGCCACCCCGACCCCAACGGACTCCGCCAAGAGCCGCGGGTCGTCCTCAGCTTCACTCCGGTGGTCGCCACGTTCCATTTGGTGGCCGAAACGACCAAAACCACTATCGCCGCCGCACTGTTGGTCACCGCCGGCCAGAACTCCGGCGAGCTGACGTGGCCTAGTTAATTAGCCACTAATCCACCACCTACTGACGCTGACAAGTGGGCCCCAGGGGTTAGTCAAAGCTAACCAGCCCGGGGTCAACGCGGGCTTAGCCCCTGGTCACTGACGTGTGGACCCCACACGTCAGGTTTGACCCGAGCCAGCCCTGTTGACCTGCTGATGTCACTGTGATGTCAGGCTGACGCAGTAAATGATATTCTGAATTTAATTTAAATCAGGAAATTCCAGAATATTATTTAAACTTCAAAAATTCATAACTTTTATTCTGTAACTCCAAATTGGACAAATAATATATGAAAAATGATCAGAAAAATCCAATCTATCCATCTGTACTATTTTCATGCATGATCAAACAAGTTAACTTGATGTTTCAATCAGAACAAGAAAAGGCACTTTAAAAGGCCATATTTGAATTTGGAATTTGAATCTTTGATTCAAATTTGCTCAAACACATCTGGTTTTAGTTGCATTAGCCCAACACACTCATATTGCCATGTTTCGTGCATGCATCATATTGTTGCACATTGTTTGGTGATGCCTGTGTATCGTTATCCTTTGCGACAGGATCTGTCCCCGAGGAGTACCGTGATTACCCTAACGAGGAAACGTATCCGTGCAACGAACCATCAGGCAAGCAACCAACCATTTGATCATATCGATACAATCCCATGTTCTCGCTCCTGCTCTCTTTTACTGCATTAAGACAACGCGATTCAAACTGCTGTGTGCTACGGTAGTTGAACCCATTTCCTCTGCATGACCTGTCATTGCCACAGTAACTAGATGAAACCCACTAGCATGTGTAGGAGTTGATTGAGCCATATGTATGTGTTGTTCCTACCTTGCTATGCCTGCTATGCTTAGAGTCGTGTCAGGTCTGGTTCATCTGGGTGATGGGCTAGAGTGAAATGATTATGTCGGTAATGAGAGTGGTGTGGTGAACACGATTTGGTAAAGGTATCGATGAGAGGCCATGTAGGAGTACATGGTGGGTTGTTTCATTGAAGCCGACCTTAAGCACTGAGATCTGTATGTGTGATTTAAGAATCAGCTACTACCATGCATTGGGCCCGAAACCAATGGACCCTCTCGACTTCTTATTCACCCTAGCTCTCCGTCCAGGAGTTGCAAGTAGTTTCTGGTGTTTGTAGCCTACTGGAGGCCGTGGACAGCGCTGACCGTAGGGGTGGGCTGTGATGCGGTAGGTACGTGGCCGGGTGTACCGAATACCCGTTAGGTATCTCGGGAACCCTGTTCACATCGTTCGGGGCCGTATGGGAAACCTTGGCCGGACTCCCTGCGGATGGAACCCGAATAGGCGATAAACCTGGACTGGAAGCTTAGGTGATTAGGTAGGTCGTGGCCGACACCCACGTTGGGCTTCCGCTTGAAGGTTGCCGAGTACATGTCGTGTAAACGACGATAAGTGGTGAGAGCGTGTATGAAGAAGTACACCCCTGCAGGGTTAACATGATCTATTCGAATAGCCGCGTCCGCGGTGAAGGACTACTTGGTTGCCTATACAGTTCATAGACAAGTAAATGGAAACTATTAAAAGCCTCAAGATAAGTGTGAGTGCCAAGGATGGCTCTTCCGTAGGAAGACGGAGGTGGATCCTCGGTAGTGTATTGAAGTGGTGAATGGTGGACTCGTGTGCGCAAAACTATTTCAAATGGAGTATCGTAGGATAGTCTAGCCAAGAGTCAAAGCTGGCTTGCTGCAATAACTCCACCAACCCTTCTTGATACTATGCATGTATGTAGGATCTGATGTAAGTCTTGCTGAGTACCTTTGTACTCATGTTGCTATAATCTACATTTTTACAGAAGACGCTGCAACCCCTTCTGATGGGTTCTATGTAGACGTTGACATCAACGAGTAGGCTAAAGAGCCAGGTGGTGACCCTGAGCTTGTGGAGGACCACATAGTATAGCCAGGCTTTCCAAGCCTCTTTTATTTTACTAGTTGTCTGTACTCAGACAAGTTACTTCCGCTGTTGGCCTGTATGATTGTATAACTTGTATGTTGGGTCGTGAGACCCGTAACTTTGTGTGTATATTATGTATGGCTCCCTGAGCCTTAAATAAAGTACTTGTGTCGTAGAGTCATGTTGTGATGCTTCGTTGTATTTGCACATATCGAGCATAATGTGTGTATGATTGAAATGCTTGGTATGTGTGGGATCTGACTATCTAGTTGTTTATCTTTAGTAGCCTCTCTTACCGGGAAATGTCTCCTAGTGTTACCGCTGAGCCATGGTAGCTTGCTACTGCTCTGGAACACTTAGGCTGGCCGGCATGTGTCCTTCTTCGTTCCTGTGTCTGTCCCTTCGGGGAAATGTCACGCTTTGAGTACCGGAGTCCTGTTAGCCTGCTACAGCCCGGTTTACCGGAGTCCTGCTAGCCCAGTGCTACAGCCCGGACCCACTTGCTGATGACCGACACGTTTGAAGCTGGGTCATGGATGCCTGTCCCTGTAAGTCTGTGCCACTTTGGGTTTACGACTAGTCATGTCAGCCCGGGCTCTTTATCATATGGATGCTAGCGACACTATCATATACGTGAGCCAAAAGGCGCAAACGGTCCCGGGAAAAAGGTAAGACGACACCCGTGGGGATACCGTGCGTGAGGCCGCAAAGTGATATGAGGTGTTACCAGCTAGATCGATGTGACATCGAGTCGGGGTCCTGACAACTACTTTAGGGATCAACGTAATGGGAGTAACGTTGGATCAACGTGAATACTTTAGGGATTACCGCTTGACACAAAAATGGAAACTATTATGGGATCAAATTCATATATTGCATTGGTATGCTAGGCAACTTTGCTTGAGATATGATTATACTTGTTGCTCTAAGGTGAAGGCTCCACACCTTCGCTTTTCATGTGAATTTAATGATAATGAAACCTTAGCTTCTTATGCTAATGGTATATATGATTGCTATGATGTGGAACAAATAGAAGAATTTATTGCTTTTATGGGTGCTTATGAAATTGAATCTATGTTTAAAGAGTTTGAAGATTTTGATGATGTTGTTTATAGACCTGAAAATTTAGCTATCCTGAAATATTGTTATGAGAATTATGAATATAATTATGAAATCAATGCACTTATTGAAGAACAAAAGGAGGAAGAGCGGATTAGCTACCTGTGCCCACCTTCTAATGAGAGTAACTCTTCAACTCATACATTGTTTAATTTCCCTTCGTGCTTACCGGAGGATGATTGTTATGATCCCGTTGATTCTTTTGAAATATCCCTTTTTGATGATGCTTGCTATGCTTGTGTCCAAGATGCCAATATGAATTATGCTTATGGAGATGAACTTGCTATAGTTCCTTATGTTAAACATGAAATTGTTGCTATTGCACCCATGCATGATACTCCTATTATCTTTTTGAATTCCCCCGACTACACTATATCGGAGAAGTTTGCCCTTATTAAGGATTATATTGATGGGTTGTCTTTTACTACTACACATGATGATTTTGATGAATATAATATGCATGTGCTTGCTGCTCCTACTTGCAATTATTATGAGAGAGGAACTATATCTCCACCTCTCTATGTTTCCAATATGATAAAATTGCAAGAAATTGTTTATACTATGCATTGGCCTTTACTTTTTGTGCATAAATTGTTCTTTTATGACATGCCGATGCATAGGAAGAGAGTTATACTTCGTCATTACATGATATATGTTACATTGTGCTCACCACTAAATTAAAAATCATTGTTTATTAAAATTGGCTTTGATATACCTTGGGATCCGGGTGGATCCATTACTTGAGCACTATATGCCTAGCTTAATGGCTTTAAAGAAAGAGCTGCCAGGGAGACAACCCGGAAGTTTTAGAGAGTCATTTATTTCTGTTGAGTTCTTTCATATAGTTTAAAAACAACAAAAATAAAGAGGGGAACCCAAAACTTTTTCAAAAAGGAAAGCAAAAGTGAAAAAGACAAGCATTGTTGAAGTGGGAGCTAGCCTTGAACTTTGTTCATGCTCATGGAAACTTTGTGAATCTCGATTACAGAAATTTTCCAATAAAAAAAATTATCCACTTTTACAATTCCATTGTATTATAAAAATAATGTGCCAAGGTTTGCCTTTAGGATGTTTACATTTGCTTAATGGTTTGTACGGTGCAGCACAGAAACTTTGGCTGTAGTGCGCAATTTTACATTTTTAGCAGGAACATCAAATGGTTCTGATTCTTTTTGCACTGTCTTCCCATACAAATTGTTTATTTTTACTCATTTTGGTAGAATTTTTCAAGTAACAGAAGTATGGTGAATGTTCAGATTATTACAGACTGTTCTGTTTTAGACAGATTCTGTTTTTGATGCATAGTTTGCTTGTTTTGATGAAACTATCAATTTATATTAGTGGATTAAGCCATGGAAAAGCTATATTACAGTAGACACAATGCAAAAACAAAATATGAATTGCTTTTCAACAGTACTTAGAGTAGTGATTTGTTTTATTATACTAACGGATCTTACCGAGTTTTCTGTTGAAGTTTTGTGTGGATGAAGTGTTTGATGATCGAGAAGGTCTTGATATGAGAAGAAGGAAGAGAGGAAAGAGCTCAAGCTTGGGGATGCCCGAGTCACCCAAGTAAATATTCAAGGATACTCAAGCATCTAAGCTTGGGGATGCCCCGGAAGGCATCCCCTCTTTCTTCAACAAGTATCGGTATGTTTTCGGATTCGTTTCGTTCATGAGATATGTGCAATCTTGGAGCGTCTTTTGCTTTAGTTTTATCTTTTCTTTTATGCACCATGCTGGTATGAGATAGTCCTTGGTTCATTTATAGAATTCTCTATGCACTTCACTTATATCATTTGAGTATGGCTTTATAGAATGCTTCATGTGCTTCACTTATATCATTTGAAGTTTGGATTGCCTATTTCTCTTTACATAGACAACCACCGTTTGTAGAATGCTCTTTTGCTTCACTTAGATTTGTTAGAGAACGGGCATGTATTTTGTAGAAAGAATTAAACTCTCTTGCTTCACTTATATCTATTTAGAGAGATGGTAGGAACTGGTCATTCACATGGTTAGTCATAAAATCCTACATAAAACTTGTAGATCACTGAATATGATATGTTTGATTCCTTGCAATAGTTTTGTGATATAAAGATAGTGATATTAGAGTAATGCTAGTGGGTAGTTGTGGATTAGTAGAAATACTTGTGTTGAGGTTTGTGATTCCCGTAGCATGCACGTATGGTGAACCGTTATGTAACGAAGTTGGAGCATGAGGTATTTATTGATTATCTTCCTTATGAGTGGCGGTCGGGGACGAGTGATGGTCTTTTCCTACCAATCTATCCCCCTAGGGGCATGCATAGTAGTACTTTGCTTTGAGGGCTAATAAACTCTTGCAATAAGTATGTGAGTTCTTTATGACTAATGTTGAGTCCATGGATTATACGCACTCTCACCCTTCCACCATTGCTAGCCTCTCTAGTATCGCGCAACTTTCGCCGGTACCATAAACCCACCATATACCTTCCTCAAAATAGCCACCATACCTACCTATCATGACATTTCCCTAGCCATTCCGAGTATATTGCCATGCAACTTTCATCATCATCATGTACATGACTTGAGCATTCATTGTCATATTGCTTTGCATGATCGTAAGATAGCTAGCATGATGTTTTCATGTCTTGTTCGTTTTTTGATGTCATTGCTACGCTAGATCATTGCACATCCCGGTACACCGCCGGAGGCATTCATATAGAGTTATATCTTTGTTCTAGATATCCAGTTGTAATATTGAGTTGTAAGTAAATAAAAGTGTGATGATCATCATTTTTAGAGAATTATCCTAGTGAGGAAAGGATGATGGAGACTATGATTCCCCCACAAGTCGGGATGAGACTCCGAACGAAAAAAAAATAAAAAAGGAAAAAAAGAGAAAGGCCATAAAAAAGGAAGGCCCAAAAAATGAGAGAAAAAGAGAGAAGGGACAATGCTACTATCCTTTTTCCACACTTGTGCTTCAAAGTAGCACCATGTTCTTCATATAGAGAGTCTCTTGAGTTATCACTTTCATATACTAGTGGGAATTTTCATTATAGAACTTGACTTGTATATTCCAACGATGTGCTTCCTCAAATGCCCTAGGTCTTCATGAGCAAGAAAGTTGTATGCACACCCACTTAGTTTTAGTTTGAGCTTTCATACACTTATAGCTCTAGTGCATTAGTTGCATGGCAATCCCTACTCACTCACATTGATATCTATTGATGGGCATCTCCATAGCCCGTTGATACGAATAGTTGATGTGAGACTATCTTCTCCTTTTTTTGTCTTCTCCACAACCACCATTCTATTCCACCTATAGTGCTATATCCATGGCTCACGCTCATATATTGCGTGAGGGTTGAAAATGCTGAAGAGCGTTAAAAAGTATGAACCAATTGCTCGGCTTGTCATCGGGGTTGTGCATGATGTGAATATTTTGTGTGAAGAAGATGGAGCATAGCCAGACTATATGATTTTGTAGGGATAACTTTCTTTGGCCTTGTTATTTTGAAAAGACATGATTGCTTTATTAGTAGGCTTGAAGTATTATTATTTTTATGTCAAATGATAGACTATTGCTTTGAATCACTCGTATCTTAATATTCATTCCATGATTAGATTACATGATCAAGATTATGCTAGGAAGCATTCCACATCAAAATTTATCTTTTTTATCATTTACCTACTCGAGGACCAGCAGGAATTAAGCTTGGGGATGTTGATACGTCTCCGTCGTATCTATAATTTTGATTGTTCCATGCCAATATTCTACAACTTTCATATACTTTTGGCAACTTTTATTCTATTTTTGGGACTAACATATTGATCTAGTGCCCAGTGCCAGTTCCTGTTTGTTTCATGTTTTTGTTTCGCAAAATATCCATATCAAACGGAGTCCAAACGGGATAAAAACTAATGGAGATTTTTTTGGAATATATATGATTTTTGGGAAGAAAAATCCACGCGAGACGGTACCCGAGGTGGCCACGAGGCAGGAGGGCGCGCCTGCCCCCCCCCCCCAGGCGCGCCCCTGACCCTCGCGGGCCACCTATAAGGCTATTGGTGCCCTTCTTTAGCCGAAAGAAAGCTAATATCCGGATAGAGATTCTGTCAAAATTTCAACCCAATCGGAGTTATGGATCTCCGGGAATATAAGAAACGGTGAAAGGGAAGAATCGGAGAACGCAGAAACAAAGAGAGAGAGAGAGACAGATCCAATTTCGGAGGGGCTCCCGCCCCTCCCTTGCCATGGAGGACATGGACCAGAGGGGAAACCCTTCTCCCATCTAGGGAGAAGGTGAAGGAAGAAGAAGATGGAGGGGGCTCTCTCCCCCTCGCTTTCGGTGGCACCGTAGTGGAGTACAAAAAAAAGACACATCCGTGACATTTTGGGCCGAACGAAATTTTTTTCTGTCATACATATGACACTTCTATGACGATAATTGTGACAAAACCCGGTATCATCATAGATGTGGTGGGCTCCCTCTTCTATTACAAAAAATCATGACAGAAATTGGGCTTTTCGTCCTGGGCGGGCCGGAGACGCAGCTGCATGACATTCTTTGGGCCGTCCCTGACGGAAGAAACCGTGGTAGAAGCGAGGGGGAGGAAAATTTCGGGGAGTTCCCGGTTACGGTGGGAGGTCGGGGGTCGAGCGATGCGTGTTTCTCTCGTACACGTACGCGAGTGTGTGCGAGGTGTTGGCTCTAACTGAACCCAAGCAAGGCGTTGGGCTCTAACTGAACCCGAACGATTGCACTGCAGGCTACGCGTTACTGAACCCAAGCGATCGATCGATGGCTGTTAACTGAACCTGATCGAGCGATTCCTTCGCTACTGCTGCTAACTGAAGCCGATCGATGCTGCCTCTGGA